>NC_054535.1:85013784-85223784 GCF_017654505.1 Polyodon spathula
TACACTTCCTGTGTACTTCTTGTCAATCATTGAACAAATCATAAAACAACGTTTCCCTTTTTCATCACTATTCCACTGTTCTTACCATTTTATCAAAACCTTCCTCTTCACAATACTGTGTACCTCTGTCCTACCCAATGAAATGTTCATGTTTATTGTATCCTGTTGTGTTGTATTTTTTGCCATTAAATCTGCTCTTTCATTCCACCTTATTCGGGTATGTGCAGGAATCCAAATAAAACTCCAACACCAATTCCTTTATAAAATAACTCATTATACAGATGTCTGATTTCCCATTCTAAATCCTGTCTAGCTATAGATACCCATGATTCAATTGCCAAAATAGAAGCCATAGTGTCTGAGAATATTATTACTCTGTCTGGTCTGACATCATTTATCCATTCCATAGCTTCAAATCACATTTAAAACCCCAGCACAGGTTAAAAGCAGTTAGATTGCTATAATAGTGTAGTATGATATTTTAAATTGTGAGTTATTGTTGTTTCAACCTCATGTAAACCAATGCTACAACTGTGACCAGTCCAGTCCTTGGCATTGGTGCAACTGGAAACAGGACAGGGTTTTGGTGCTGGATTACTAGTACTGGCTCTCCTGCAGTCCCTCCTTCCATTCGTTATGCACTACATAGAGTTCAGTTTATTACCACTGTTACTGTACAGTAAGTTATTAGGTTCAGGAAGCAGCTGTTTAACTTTAATCTTTTTTTACTGTGTTTTGAAAAAAATACATACCCAGGAAAAACTTTGTTCGTGCAATATATATATATATATATATATATATATATATATATTAGAATATATATATATATATATATATATATATATATATAGTCTTACCCTCAAACAGTTTGCTAATGCTAATATAAAGTACAAATGATTGAAATATTTCCTAAACATGATGACATTAGAATTTGCTGGCAGGGATCTACAAGGGGCGACCACCTATTCCTCCAGAACATTGAGAAATTCTGTGCTGTCATGGCAAGCTCTAATCTAGTGTTATGGAAGGATTGTCTATGGTACTGAATTTGAGCAGTACCATTCTGTAAGGATTTTTATATGTGAGGATTACACACACACACACACACACACACACACAAAATTACTAGTTTGTTTTTGTTTTTTTTGTAATAATTTTTATTGCAACACAAGTGGCAATCTGACATTAGGTCTGCCAGTAGATATCTTACCCTAAGTGCAGCACTGAACATGTGAATCATAATCATCTGGTTTTACAGACCCAAATACACTAATCTTGGACTAACATTGTAGTAGCCCTTATTGTAATAACTTCTTCTAAAGTAAGCAAGCTTACTTAATAAGTATTGTTTCAATACCACTTATACAGCATGTTAAAATAGCTTGTAAAAAACGTGTGTGTAATGGTATACAAAACAATAAATCTTTATGGTTACTGGTTTTACACTGGACGGCTGCACCTTTACTCTTTGGTCATAGGTCATGCTAATTACATAATGTAGTGCTATATAGAACAGAGTCAAGCTCTTTCTGGTTAGAAATGAAGACCTAGAAAAGGGAAACATGAATGTGTTCATGTAATCAGCTTTTGTTTTAGGAAAGCAAATATATATATATATGTCAGATCAATTTATAGTTTCTAACCTGCTTTTGAGTCATTAGTAGACTGGCTAGTGGCTGCTGTACTTATTGTTGGAAAAAGATCATAGGTGGTAATACACATTTTTTGCCCCCTGCTGGATATTCAGCTCATTACTATTGTATACACTTACTATAGGCATGTTTCAAACTGAGCAGGTAGGTGACATAACTCAGGAGATACACAAACCCTAATGGTGGCTGATGTTTCTAAAAGTTTCTAGTTCTTACAAAAACAAAACAAAACACAATTTTACCACTCCTAGTATAAGGTCTCTTGCCATTTTGTTTAAGTTCGCCAGTCTTCATGTTTTTACTCTGTCCTGCCACCACACTACACATTATTTGCTTTGCAATATGATCCCACCAGTTGCGCACACTCACAGTTCTCTATGTGGGGTCTGGCATCATATTAAATCGCACAGTGAATTTACAGTGCAATGGACTGTGCAAATTGACAAAGTATGTAAAACTACAATTTACAACATAATATTGCTTAAGACTCGGCTACTACACTTTCTCTTACATGGGTAAATAAGTCAATTTACAACTCAAGACAAGGTAATTGATTTGGAATTAATTTAATGGCAATGGAAAAAGGGACAAAAAAAAGGAAACATATCTTTATGGTTGCTGTAGCTAATCATAACTGAAAAAGACAAATTATAAAAACCGCACCATCTCCAAAACGATACCCTTTTATCTTCCCTCCTAAAGTTCAGACAGCTGAATAAGTGTTGTCCTTCATTAGATATTTTGCGCAAATAGTCCGAATTGCTTTACTGAATATTCACTGTGTTAATTTTAATATGCATTGTTTTTTTTGTTTTTTTTACAGCGTGGGTCACACTGTTGGTAAACACTGCAAATATTAAGCTGTTTTTTGGTTTAAAAGGAGCGCTACCTAAAATTTTACCTCTTATAAGCTCTCATGATATTTCCACTGGTCTCCCATTTCTTATGTTGAAGCTTGTATTTTATACTTCAATTTGGAATATGAGGACATTTTAAAAAAAATCTATATGGAAGCAGAGGTGGCTACTGTTTCTTGGTACAAACTAATTTGTGACACAGGAAACAAAATTAGATTCCAGGAAGACAGTAATTTATATATATATATATATATATATATATATATATATATATATATATATATATATATATATATATATATATATATGCACACACACACACTTGAAAAATCTGTATTTTCTGAATTAAAACAAAAAAGCAAAGAACCAAATGATCTTAAAAAGGGGACCATTCATAATTCTTAAATATTGTAGTAAAAACTAAAGTGTAAAAGCACTTAGCCTTTAATATTGAATGTGGTGCGTACATAATCATGCACTCTGTCCATGACATTTCACAATTAAGGTGGATTAGCAAAAGTTCACATCAGGATCTATGACCTCACACTAAAAGAAAATGACAAAAAAAAAAAGAAAAAATCCCTGAAAAAAATATGAATGGATTTAATTTAAAACTCAAATTAAAAGGAAAGAAATATATTAAAATCATAAAATAGCAAATGCATACAACGGTTATACTTGAAACTTATATTGTGTTTTTTTTTTTTTTTTTTTTAAATAGGTTAGCCCCCCCCCCCCCAAAAAAAAATAAATAAATTGATATATATGTTTTAAGTACGGGTTTTGCTTTAATAAAAATGTATTCGCTTTACAGCATTGGCCAGCTGTGTTTTTATATATTTGTTAGATAACATTTGAAAAACAAACAAACACTCTTAGTTAAACACTTTCCTATTTGCAACATAATATTTTATATTACAGTATAAAGCTTTTGTACTTGTTTCATTGCATCATACAGTATATTAGCTTTCCACATTCAACAGATGGAGGTCATTGAGTTTCAAATCCCCAGTATTTACAAAAGGAATGCATTAGTAAAACTCTTTATAAATATATAAGTTTGTAACAACAAAATACATTTTTGGAATCATAATGAATATTACACAACAATGTACTTTTGTAGATTTAGCAGGACACAAAATCTAACCATCTGTAAGAAGGGCAAATTAAACTGTACAGTAATACTGAGGCGTGTTTACTTAATGTTTGGTATTTTATGTTGTTGATGGATAATGAGTCAAGTTTGACCAGTTTTCCTCAGTGCTAGTCAGCCAAGACGCCCAGTCTAAACGTCTATTAAAGCAATGCAGTAAAAAAAAAAAATATCTTTTCAGCATAGCACAGCAAAGAGGCATTCAGGCTTCTGCACAATAATACATACATTAGCATATATAACCTGATCACAAAGAAAAATACAGCAAGTGATCAATTGTAACGTGCACAGATAAAATACAGCAAGTGATCAATTATATCGTGCACAGAATACAAACATACACTTATTTCCTGCAAATGTCCCTTCAAATGTGCCCCTCGTCTAGCATTTTGTTGACTCCATCACAGAGTTTCAGCAAATGGGGTTTATAAGGTCCAAAGGGGTTGTACAAAACAGCAAGAAACTCGCAATTTGAAAAATGATCAAAGACAATATTGACTCGTCCATGGGATTTTACTGTTAGATGGCGATTGATAACCTGGTGGAGCAACTCCCTGCATTCATTCAAAAGTTTGGACAAAACATTCCGGTCAAAAGTAAAATCAACTTGGTGGAAACTGACGACAGTCATGGCCAACCCATGGACTTTTTTCTTAAACTTCTCCATGAGTGCTAGTTCTTCTTGGTTGAACTGGTTGTTCCTGAAGAGAACGGCCAGTTTAATGATTATCTTGATGAGGTTTTTCGTGATCTTCTCTGCCTCCTTTTTGTTTTGTGTGAACTCTCTGGTTACTCTGTATAGCTCATCCAGGACCTCACTGCTGGTGTCGTCTATCAGTATTGTAGCGATCGATTTGGAGGCCATTTTCCCCAGTATCTTCTTCTGAACCTGAACTGCCAGGCTCTTGGAACTGAAGACATCTGTGGCCACTGAAATACATAAAGAAATAAAAACACTGTTCATATAATGTCCCGCTGTTGTCTTTTCTTACAAAGCAAACAACTATAATAAGAATGTCAGGTCTTGACTGTAGGGTCACAAAAAATTGTATAAATGAATGAATGAATGAATAAATAAATAAATAAATAAATACATAATTTTAAAAAACTGCTAGCCATAATTACCATAACATTTAACAAAGTCCTAAGTTAACAAACAAATGTTGTATTTACTGTAATAGATCACAGGGCTAAATCAATCTAAACTTAATCTTAATTTCAAAATAATCTACACTTCATGAGCACAACCTCCTGCTGAAGTTGCAAAGATGCATTTTTGTCAATATGAGTTCTTCGCTAATATGTCTGCTTAAATTGAGTCAGCCAACAGAACCAGAAGTTTCTACAATTTCAATCAACTTTTACATTTTTTGAAAATCTATATTAAAAAGGTCCACTGTATTGAGAAACAATTTATTTTTGTAAAACACCAATGCATGCAGAATTGTACTCACACTTTTTATTCTTTGCTTATGAATTAATGCTTAATAAAGCTGTTGTGGGACAACGACAGGCTAGTCAGGCACAATGACGGCAGAACACACCTTAACCTTGACGCTCTCTCGTTCAGTCCTCTCAAGCAGCAACTGCAAATTGTGTGGAGGTTTTGTGATGTAAAGACTTTTGGGGGCTACGTTGCAACCACCACAAGTATTCCAATATCAGTACTCAGCCTTACATCTCAGGGAATCTACCCAGCATCTCCTAATTTACTCCACTGTGAAACTTACAACTGACATTTGCCAGGATTATATAAATAGAAACCAGTCCCATTTTTATAATTACCAATTACAGGAGCAAAAAGTATTCAATTAAAATTAGTTTTTATTAAAAAAAAAAAAAGAGGTGAAACCATCTTCTTTAGTCACAAATAGGTATAGTGCAAAAAAAAAAAAAAAAAAAAAAAAATCAGGAATTAAAATAAGATTCTCTTTGCATAGTATCTTGGTAATCAAGCTCATAGTAAAACCCGCAATGACTGAAACTGCTATGCAATTGGAATCTTATTTCCAACTGTATCTCATACACCTGTTTACATGTTGGAGATTTTAAAGTTAGTCTTTAGCACACTATAATGACATGTACATCAATTATGAGAAAGGCCAGACAAATGATGCAATTGACTGAGTAGTAGCTTTCTTAAAAATAAAATAATAATAATAATAATACTTTTTTTTTTTTTTTTTTTACAGGATTCAGCTATCTGCTCTAATCACTCTCCTAGATTCCAGCCCAGTAACTTTTAACAGATAGCACAATCACTGAACAAATAGAATTATATGAAATGATTTATTAAACTAATGATTTCAAACATGCAGTGTTACAGAGTCAATACCATATGTACAGTACATATTTAAATATAACTTTTAACTACTTCAACTAGTACATTTACTAGTTCAACTACTTCAACATTTCAGCAGTTAGATACCCATGATAACAGGTAATACTTAATGGAACAGAAAAAGTTCAGTCTAAAAAGAGAAACCAGGGTCTTCATACAGTAACCACACATTCAAATTTTTTGTAAAATGCGTATAAAAATTATGCCTATACATTAACTGTGCTTTTTATAGCTGTTCTTTGTTATTCCACAGTACAACCATGTTATCTGCAATTTGTATAGTATAAGATTCACTTCCTTATTCAACACTCTCAATATTTCAGTATTTTGATGTAGGCCTATATAGTAAGTTAGATAGCAAAATAACAAGTGGAGCATTGAAGATGATATTGAAATACTGTATTGTCTACAGTACCTCTTTACCAAATCGTTTTTACTGTATAATTACAATAACATTTAAGAGACAAGCAATCATAGAAGTTCCATGTACTGTATTTATTCTCTGGAAACATGTGTTTAGCCCATTAGTGGGCTTACTTCAATAACTGACATCTATTAATCACCCAGAGTCTCTGCTTTGCAAAGTAACTCAACATCTCAGTGCTCTGGGGATGCAACGGTCACGCATTTCCCAAACCGACACCTTTTGCATTACATTCCAAACTGAACAATACCAACAAAAGATAAAACCAAAAACGATTTTTCCTTTCAATTAAAAAAAGTGTCGGCAGTAAGGCGGCAGCATTTTAGGGAGTTCTTTGCACACTTTGATGCATGTAGACGGACCATATTAAATTTAACATTTTAACATACATTAAAAGTTAGGACAAGACTTAACCGATTGATTCTGACTGCCTTCAGTAGGGATAAAAGTGGCTTTGTACTTAGTCTGAGCGTTCAGGTTTGTTGATGAAAGGTGCTGGTGTTACTGTAGTATTACCAGACACAAACTCACTTGGCCTGCGTACCCAAACCTAAGAAGGGAAAAGCTGAAGCTGTATGTTTGTGTTTAAAACAACAACAACAACAACAACGACAACAAAAAAAGGTTAGCTGTAGCGTCTGTTAAATTACTGTGTAGACCAAATACAAATTAAAACAATGATGCTAAACTGACTAAAACAGCCAAATACAAAAGTATTGAAAGATAGTAACATGCTAGTTGATGTCCCGAACCATTGTGAAGCAGGAAAAGCAGTTAACTGAGCGAAGCTGCAAAACAAGCGAAAGGATATCTGGAAACTGCTTTAAAATAAGATTTGGGGGGGGGGGGGGGGGGGGTTCTAAATTTAACTTGAGGATGATATTTAAATAAATTAAAAAAAAAAAAAGACCACCAGACTCAATGCATTTCTTTAACATTTCTTTAAGGCGACTGACAGGAAGAAAGTTTGCACAGGTGTTTGTTGAAGTCGAGATTAATAGTTACTTTCTCACCTTGAGGATGGAAAAAATAATTGTGGGATACTAGTGGCTGCCGTACTGAGCTTAAACTGTCAAAAAAAAAATTATAAAAAGAAACGAGTTGGAAAACAAATTACGTGAGTAATAGAATAATCCATTTGAACCCCTTTCAATTCTACCTTTAAAGCTCCGTAAAAGTTTGATATTGAAGAACTGTTTTAGTGCCGAGTATACAGAAAAACACAGATTTATTTTTAAAACACAAACTTTAAATACTGGTCCTGTTAGAGATGAGAAACTGGAACAGTTGTACACCACATAGACTCAAGTTGGTGGAAAAAAGCGTTTCTGCAATATAGATATAAAAAATAAAAATACAAAATCCTGTACGGAGAATCTAAAGCACACACTAAAACGTGCACGTTAGCAAGTGTATCTTTCCTTGAACTCACAGTATTCTGGACACTTACAATTAATTATGAAATAGAACTGTGAATCCTCTATCGTAACAGAGGTATGCAGTACACAGACCTGGTGTTATCCAAATATTTATACAGAATTTCAATGTTTTTATGTGCAAATCCAACTTGATTTTTTACTACCCCCACCGCCTTTTGTCTACAAGAACTGTCTGACCTTTCACGATACTTCAGCTGTTTTCCATGTATGGTGACGTCTGATAATTAAGGAATTTTCTAAGAAAAACAGACTTATTTGGAAACCTACTTGAATATGAACCTTGTCATCTGAAATGTAACTGAAGACCCACCCAATATACTTTGCCACATTTCTATTGCACGGACAATTCCAAGGCACCTGGGATGTGCTAATCATGTCCTGTAAGATTCATATATTAAAAAAAAATAAAAAAAATTTGCTCCAATTAGAACACACCCTATTTTTACATTGAAGATATTTATATTAGCCCACCTTAGGGCTGCATTGAGTCTACAAGGGAAATATCCATCTTCTGCAGTTAATGTTGGTGGAAGAACTAAAAGCTTTTTTAAAAATCATGACAACAGGAGGTCTTTAAGGCCAGAACGAAGGTATGGAGGTCTAAACATGTTACTAGCTAACGATATTGGGATCAAAAGAACTCTACCCACTTCAGCGAATGCCAGGCTGAGTAAAGAAGCATGACAGGCAGCTCAGACTTGGCAGGCATGAGTTTGAGCTGATATTTGTTATGAAAACAACGCCAATAAAAAATTAAATGTCAACGCAGAAATTGCGGCATGGAATATAAAACAGTCTTTAAAAAGTATCATGCATAACACATATTCATCTGACAAATACACAGTCAGTCATAAGTACTGTTATCTTTGGCAAAGCATGCACATCCCAGGCAACAGGGATATATAGCAAGGGAAGTTGTCTATAAAACACTGTATGTATGTATGTATATATATGTGTGTGTGTGTGTGTGTGTGTGTGTGTGTGTGTGTGTAATTATTACCCATTTTGCACTTCCTACTAGCGATTCAGTTATTCATTGTGATGATACTTGAAAAAGGACCTTTAATTTAGCATATGCCTGTAGATCTATGTGTAATAGATTCAACTGTAATGCTGGCTTCACAGACCCCGATTAGCACTAATCTTGGTCGACTAAATGAGAAATCAGGGTCTGTGAAATCGCCAGAAAACCTTTTGTGTAAACAAAGACCAGATGAGAGATTTTAGTGTGATTTGGTTTATGATCAGAACCAATCATTAAATCTGAAAAGCTCTGGTACCAACTGGTTTGGATTAGCATTTTAATAATTTAATGTACTGATCCAATGTAATTTGATCTACACATAATTTAAACTTGTGTATTAATGTTCTAGCTGACTTGCCTTTCATGTGTACTTTCACTTATAGTTCAATAAGACTGTACATTTAAATTCAAATGCTTTACAGCTAAATTCTTACACCAACTGCAAATTAGAGAAAAAATAAAAAACAGTGACTGCTTCTTTTAAAATTTTATATTATATAAAAATATATATATACAAACACACACACAAACACAAACACACACACACAGGAAATAACAAATAACAAGTAATATTGAAGCACAACATGTGTGACTGTGCAAATACGCTTGAAAAGTTTGTTTTTCTTACTTAAGAAAATGGAGAATTATGAATCTGTCACAATGTAAATATTCTAAAATCATATAAAAAGGCCTAAAAACCTGGGGTGTATCATGTATAATGTGTATGTTATCAAATTTCACATTTTGCTGTACAAACCCATTTTCTTTAAAAGATGCCTTATTTAAATAAGCACAGTTTAAAATAATGGAGACATGCTGAAATGTTTCTGTCAAATGGTTAGACCAGCAAGTATTTTATTTTTTTTTTAATATGAAATTGAAGCCCAGTGATTATTTGTTTCTCCTTGTCAAGTGTTCAGCTATATTCTATTTTCATTGTTCACCTTTTTTTGTTCCATGGTTCCAAATATCAGTGTAAAAACAAACATTCACATATGAACAAACCTATTATTTACAGGCGTCAAACAAATCTAGACCTTTAAAAAAAAAAAATAATAAAATAGTTGGCTGTCACCAACACCACTGAGCCTTAGTCACATACATAATGTGTTATCAAAACTGTACTGGGGCCCGTTATCGCAGGATAGCAGGATTTCAAACTCTATTTGACAAGGCGTCTTGTCATATAATTAAGAACAATATGTTTTTTTCCTCTATGTAAAACAGACAGCTCCACAAAACAGGGGCCCAGGGGGTAGTGTATGCTGCACAAACAACACTAATTGGAGTGGGGTTGATTCAAAATCTTCTTGGCTTAGATGGCGTATGGCTACTAAAACAAAACATCCAACACCACATCATACTCCAACAGTAATCAAAATATGCATTTTAGCTAAACCATGATCATGTTCTGTTTCCCTTACCACGGTCCCATTATAGTGCCCTATATTTTTCAAATTCGCTCCATCGCAGACCTTTTTCCACTGTTTTTGGTGTTTACAGTGATATCCCAGATACTGTATCAGCCTGACCAAAACTGCAAGTGTATCTATAATAAAAGTAAAATTAATTATGAGTAATGTATCTAAAAATGCTGTCCTCCCTCTGTATTGATACTGCCAGTGGTTTCCCCAACTTTTCATAAGTCTTCATCATCTTTATTTATTTGTTTTACACTGGAGAATTGTATTACAGAAATGTAAAAAAACAAACAAAAAAAAAAAAACATAAACAAGCTGATAAGTTCAACTAATACAAAACTACAAACAAAAAAGTGATGTATGAATTGAATCACAAACATAGATACAAACACTAACTATTCCCCGAGGAATATCCAGGATTATAAAAAAAAAAAAAAAAAAGGTGTGCTCTATACAGATCTACTTTGCACATAGTTATTTTTCACAGTGACTGTATACTTTGGTTTGAATTACAAGTGAGGACATGCCTGTGCTTGAAATCAGCACATAAATCAAGTTCTATCAGTGGTCATCTGTTTCAAGCAATACAGCCACAAGCACCATCCCACAAAAAAGTAGGCCTCTGACACATTTACTGTTTTGGTACATGAATATTTTGAAGCAGAACTTGAATCTGTTACTCAAAAACAAATAGCATACAGTATATTGGGGGGATAATTACTTGTCCACGTCTCCCCACCCCCCACCCCCCAACAACAATGTTTTTTTTTTTTTTTCTTGTAATGATGTTCATTTTCAGTTATTGTCAAGTATCCTGACTGCAACTGAATTTTAGAAGAGATCTCAGCTTGCAGTCTAACTATAGTGTAGACAAAAACAGATATAAATTCAATTCAGCAGTTAACCTTGTCTGACTGCATTATCGTTTCAGGAAATTCACATGTACAAGAATAGAAGTATGTTTTTATATGCTGTGGTAAGCCCCCTGGATTAAGGCTGGTTTGTGCCTTTGAAATGTTACCCGGACTAGAAAACTGTGGTTTAAGTGCTCTTCTTCATTGTCAAACTCCAGCCGTCGAGGGCCACGGGTTCTTCTGGTTTTCATTCCAATTTAAGCTCTCAATTAACATAATTGATCTAATTATTTGTTCAATTTGACATTTAACATTTTTCAAGGTCTTTTACAGCTGATGGTTTTAAAAATGCACTTGATTCAAGGTACACTACCTAGGAAACATTTTGAGGCCTGAAGAGAAGTGTTAAATGTGTCCAGTTAATCAAATCATTAGACCAATTAAAAAATTGAAAGCTCGGGTGGAATGAAAGCCAGAAGACACTGCGGCCCTCCAAGAGTTTGACACCCCTGCTCTTCACGCTACGTCTCTCGTCACTCTTCATCACTCTCATACGTACTCTCACAAACAAGCACTCTTTCTTTTATACCATCAGGCCAGGGGTTAATCAACAATGAAGCATTCAATCTCCCACCACATGGCCACATTCCACACTCTTCCAATCAACTAATAAAGCAATCACAAAATGTATCACTTAAACAATTAAACAATGCAATGGGCTGTGCAAATGCAGCCATATTAGCCCCAGGCTGTTTCTCTATATCCGAGTCAAGATAGCTGCCAGCCACCAAAGACTCACCCACGCACGCACCCACACCCCCACACCCACACCCACCCAGAGCCTCTGCTCTCACATATAACCAACATAAAAAATGTTGCCACCATTTTTTTTTTTTTTTAAGCCTGGCTGATCACTAACCTTGCTTGATCTGTGGCACTGCAAGACAAACCAACCCCAGGTGATTTTCCTCCCTAGCCCACAAGAGCACAAAGGCCAATAACAGCCCTCTCTGTGACTCCCTAGACAAGACCAGGAAGACCAGCAAACTCCAGATCAACTGTAGTGCCTTTACTACTGTAGGCCAGCCCCAAACAAATACATTGCAACCTAACTGCAAGACCTAATTCTTGATAAATGTAACATGGGAAACAAATCTGACATATAATACTGTATTTCATGTTAATTATGTATAAATGATAAACTTCTGTACTCTTAGAAGAGAGCTTGAATTGGATTATTATGCTGTTTGGTTAAAAAAGTTTTGAAAACATGCCCACAAGTTCTGTTATATTCAGTACCTTGTAACATCCTTCTCACCAGGTTTGAGATACATACTGTACATATATACATACAGTGCCTTGCAAAAGTATGCAGACCCCTGACCAATTCTCTCATATTACTGAATTACAAATGGTACATTGAAATTTCGTTCTGTTTGATATTTTATTTTTAAACACTGAAACTCAGAATCAATTATTGTAAGGTGACATTTGTTTTATGTTGGGAAATATTTAAGAAAAATAAAAAACTGAAATATCTTGCTTGCATAAATATTCAACCCCTGTGCTGTGGAAGTTCCCAGTTTGCACCAATGAAAGAAATTGCCCTAACAAGGACACAATTACCTTACCATTGGCCTCCACCTGTGAACCATTAAAGTTGCTGTCACATTTTCTGGATAAAAACCCCACTGTTGAAGGATCACTGATAAGGCTGAGAATCTGAAGGAAAATGAAGACCAAAGAGCATTCTACAGAAGTTAGAGATAAAGTAATACAAATGCATAGATTAGGGAAAGGGTACAAAATAATATCCAAGTGTTTGGATATCCCAGTGAGCACAGTTGGATCAATAATCAGGAAGTGGAAGCTGCATCACACCACCCAGGCACTGCCAAGAAAAGGCTGTCCCTCAAAACTCAGCGCTCAAACAAGCAGTAGACTTGTGAGAGAAGCCACAGAGAGGCCAATAATCACTTTGAAGGAGCTACAGAGTTCAGTGGCTGGGAGTGGAGTAGTGGTGCACCAGTCAACCATATCAAGAGCTCTGAATAACATTGGCCTGTATGGGACGGTGGCAAGAAAGAAGCCATTATTTAAAAAGTACCATCTGAAAGCACATCTGGAGTTTGCAAGAAAGCATGAGAGTGACCCAGCTGCGATGTGGGAAAAAGTTTTGTGGTCAGATGAAACAAAGATAGAGCTTTTTGGCCAAAACTCAAAGCGCTATGTGTGGCGCAAACCTAACACTGCCCATGCCTCAAGACACACCATCCCTACAGTGAAGTATGGTGGTGGCAGCATCATGCTGTGGGGATGCTTCTCATCAACAGGGACTGGGCATCTTGTTACAATTGAAGGAAGAATGGATGGAGCAAAATACAGGAAAATACTGCAAGAGAATCTGCTTCAGTCCGCCAAAAAACTGAAGCTTGGGAGGAAATTCCCCTTTCAGCAGGACAATGATCCCAAGCACAAGGCCAAAGCAACACTGGAGTGGCTCAAGAACAAAAAGGTGAATGTCCTATAGTGGCCCAGTCAAAGTCCTGATCTCAATCCCATTGAGAATCTGTGGCATTATTTGAAAATTGTGGTCCACAAGCGTCATCCAACCAACTTGAACAACCTGGAGCAAATCTGCCAAGAAGAATGGGCAAAAATCACTCCGACACTGTGTGCAAAGCTGGTACATACTTACCCCAAAAGACTTAAAGCTGTTATTGCAGCGAAAGGTGGCTCTACCAATGTTAATGTGTCGGGGTTGAATACTTATGTAAGCAAGATATTTCGGTTTTTTATTTTTCTTAAAAATGTTTCCCAACATAAAACCAATGTCACCTTACAATAATTGATTTTGAGTTTAAGTGTTTTAAAATAAAATATTGAATAGAACAAAATTTCAATGTACCATTTGTAATTCAGTAATATGAGAGAATTGGTCAGGGGTCTGAATACTTTTGCAAGCCACTGTATATACATACTCACACTCCTTTTAGAACATATAAAAGAATAATCTTTTCTTAGGTCAGTGTTATTTATTTTCAACACATTACACTTTCATTTTACTATCCATAACTACCTCCTTACTTCTGCAAAAAAAAAAAAGCATGTTACTGGAAATGCAACAACTTAATGTTAAGAACTCTGCAACTATAATGTTCTGACTTTCAGCAATGTATCGCTACTTCCTCAGAATGAAGCACCATTTCCCCAAAATGTCCCCTCGCTCTCTCTTACACACAAACACAAGCTCCCTTTGTACATCCACATATTTCCAGAATATTAAAAAAAGTCGCCAGCAGTGAACAATTGTGTTTTTGTTGGACATATTCCATAATTCCAACCAGCTCTTTTTACTATCACAGTAAATTCAATTTTTTTTGGTATACAGCTGTGGCCAAAAGCTTTGCATCACTTAGATTTTTACTACATGAACATCATTTTGATATTTTATTTACTATCATGTATTCAAATAAACTGCTAAATAATAGCGCAGCAAGGCATAATAGTAGTACAGTATTTCATATACTACTATGTCACATTTTTCAATTTGTTTGTTTTTTTGTTAAGTATATATGGAAAACTACAAAGCGGTATGTAATTCAATATGTTAACTTAACATTCTTCAGTTGGTTTCATTTAACTTTATGAAGCAAGATTAGTTAATTCAATACGGTAATGCAAAACTTTTGGCCATAGTTGTACCTGAAGATAAATGTCAGCACCTAAAACAAATGTTGAAAAGCTGAAAACTACACGGAAATCCCTTCAGCTTTGACCTTTCCTTGTTCTTTCCCTTGACATATAAAATATATATTAATTATTATTATTATTATTATTATTATTATTATTATTATTATTATTATTATTATTATTAACAACACATAAACCCAGGCTATCAAGTACTGTACACTTTTCTTTAAAACAAATTTATTACAATAGTGTTCAATTCAGGGCCAGGCTAGAGCAAAATATGATAAGGAAGTGCTTTCTGAAAATAAATATTACTTATTAATAGAAACAATATAGTTGGTCCGATTTAATAGCTGCATAAACCTTTGCTTTTGAAACGCAGAAGCAACTATAAGAACATTCAACACAAAAACAGATTTAGCTACAGGTACTTATTCCTGCTTCCAACAAGTTTACAGAATTGAAAACATACCTTCTTTTGATTCATCAGATTCTGAGCCCATGGTTTCAGTGTAACTCACTGGAGACTGGATTACAGTTTATGTGCACTTAAAACAAAAGCAGCCAAAAAACGAAAGAAAACAAAAAGAGCCTGAGCTGGATAGTTCTGTGATGTCAGCAAATGAGAAATTAGCTCAGGAAAACTGATTCCACTTCCCCTCAATTCAACTTTCAGCCAAGTGCCTGAGACAGTCTGCTGTTTTCACATGTAGGTGAAACAGCAAAAGATAATATTTCTTACCCTTCTGCTACTCCGGCTCCTGGAAAGGGTGGAGTTAATTTGTCAGTGTTTTTTTTTTTTTTTTTTTTTTTCTGGAGTAAGTCATCACTATGAAAGTAATGTATTAAGTAGAACGGTAAGGAGGTTCAGCAGGGAGTGCCTTCCTCGCAGTTTAATTACGCTCAGCACAAAAGACCTCTGACTGCAAGGGAAATACATTAAATACTTGAGTCAAATTGCACCTCTCAGCACTGCCAGCTATCTGGAAATGTGTGGCATCTGCCAACAGCAGGCTTTTAAAAAGAAGGAGACGTTGTGAAGTGTCTAAAATGCATTTAAAAAAAAGCCAGCAGGAGATCATTATCAAGAAAAACAAACAAGGTCTGCATATATTTTGTTTTGTCTACAGCGGATTACCTTCTTTTTAAAAGTTGATCAAAACATATTCAGATATGTAAACCATAAAATTACTAAATGTACAAAACACTATGAAAAAACTTGAAAATGCTGAAGCCTTGAGGTACATTTGTTAACTAAATACACTAATAGAATGCACCTCCTCACTGCAACATGGAAAAAAAACCTCTGATAGCTCTCAAACGTGTACTCGACTTCTCAAAGTGAGCTTACTTTTAAAAAGCTCTCATACAGTGACTAAAAGTGAATGTTAATACTTCCCTTTGAGCTTTAGAAAAGTGTCAGTTATATGGGAAAAAAAACAAAACAGGAATAGAGGCATGAGTCGAGCACAACATACAGTACATTTCAACTGCATCAGTCATCTGAATTCAAATTGATAAAATTAAATGTAGGTACTTACATTACTGGCGCATTTGTTAATCTTTGGTTAGTTTTCTTTTTACAAAATTTGTCGGGACAATTAATTACAGCGAATGCGTAAGACACAAATATAGCTCCGGTTTACTGCAAAGTAGGCCAAACATTCTGTATTATTATATTTCTTAGCACACACCCTTATCCAGGGCGACTTACAATTGTTAAAATATATCACATTATTTTGTACATACAATTATCCATTTATACAGTAGAAATAACTAAACAGCAGCTGCACAAGCTGGTTGCTTGCGTGCCTTGCAATGAAAGAAAAGTTCCTGTTTGTTTGTGCTTAATTAAAATACTATACTATCGAAGACGCAAGATCTCATATCTCAGCCGTCCAATCACCAATCTTTTTTTTCATAACCATAACAATGGTACTGAGGTGGGTGGGATGGATATATTTTTTGAACCATGAGGATGAGCTAGACATGCTGCAGCAGATTACAGTCTGATACGGTTTGGTTTTTAATTGTCAATCCTTCCATAACTGGGTAGGCCCATGAGCAAAATGGGTGGGCCCAGGCCCCTCAGGCCCAAGCGTGGCACCGCCCCTGAATTGTTAACATAAGTCATTGCAAAAAGAAAATAAAACTGGACACCTGCGCAGTGTTTCCAAATACACCTTTCTGTCTCCCGTGTGCAAAGTGAATTACCCACCACCATTCCACAGTCAGATATTCTTATTTTGAAACATTTTGTTTGCACTGTACCGGATCAGAAGATGCATTTTTCACCATTTTGATCACTGATCGGATGACCAGTTATTGTTCAGGCTGCTTTTCCCCAGATTACTCATTTCTCAAAATACTAAGTTATTACACAATCACTTTGTTGGTCATTCCATTTTCAAGGTTTTATCAAGATTACAAGTCAATTTAAACCTCCACAGGACCAAAAACAATTGATTTCATTGGAAAGTCTGGATCAATCTGCATCGCAATTGTTTCAGCTAAATAACAACAATAGTTTGAAATAATTTCTTACCAGCAATAAAGTGATTTAGTGGAACATACTGTACTCTTTTTAAAGTCTATACAAACATGTCAGTCATGCAACATATAAGTGCCTTGGCCTGAGCCATTATGGGCAGTCAGGAAGGCATCGATTCAAAATGCAACTCCATCCTCAGCATTACCGAGTCTCAGTTCTTCATGAAAGTTGGAACTAAAACCAATCACCTACAAATCAGAATCAAAGCCTGTCACAACAGCTCTCTCATAGCGATTGAAACCTGCTAAACAGGGTGATGCAGTTTCTAACTAATACTCAATACTTTCAAGCAGCACACATCCCCTGCCATGACAGAATTACAAAAGGTAACCCTACCAGGACTCCTTTGCCAGGGATAATAATCACACATGTGGGAAGTATACTCTGCACAAGGGAAAAATGTCAATGCTTTAGTTTAACATTGAAGAATAAACCAACTGTTCCTCAAAATGGCTGCCTTTACAAATAAGTGAACATCCAATGCTCCTAATCATCAAACTACTGAGATTCTTGAAACTGAAAACTGACAAAGTATTCAAAAATTTCCAGAATAATAAATTATACATGTGCCATAATAGGCAAGTTGAAGATACTTCAAACACGAACACAAATTTTTGTGGGGTTAATTTCACTTTGTCTAGTTGTGTGATATCTATATTTATTTGAAAAAAAAAAGTTCCCTTGCTTCATCAGAAATTAGAGTCTAGAAATTCAGCTATTACATTGAGATTAATGAAATGTTTTTTTACGTTGAAACTAAAACATAAAGCCGTAGAAAACACGCACACATATATATATATATATATATATATATATATATATATATATAATCAATAGCACTTACAGTCTTTCTCTAATTTTGTTTTAAATACATGTTTTCTAATGGATTGCATTTTAAACCTCTTTACACTAGCATAAAAACACTCCTTTCTGATAAACATCTTTAGTAAACCAGAATAAAGTGTACTGATACCTACTTATTTCCAGATGTCACGCATAGAAATGTGAAAAAATAAATGTAACAAAAGTAGATTTGTTTCTGACTTTGCTATGGAGGGCATGTAGGGCAGGAAATTCAAAAACCACACATCCTGCTATAGGCTCCCTAATTTGTTACGTGATTTGTAGGGTGGGGAATACAGGCTGTCGGTCTTTATGCCCCAGACAAGTGGTTCCCAACCTTTGGTCCATAAGTAAACTCCAAGTGGTCCGTAAACTTCTCCCAAAATTCGATTAAGCAGTTCTTGCACAACCCCATTTTCTACACAATCACATGTTGTACTGCTGCAAAACCTGGATTACTAAGCAACACAGCAAAGAGCTTTAACCACATTACATAAAACTATAAGATATATGGGGGGGGGGGGGGGGGGGGGGGTACCCCCCCCCCCCCCCCCCCCAAACACACTTTATCTGTTTATTTTAATACAGGTGTGTTTAAAATTTATATTAGCTCCCATTGATGCAATGCCAAACATTGCCTTCAAAGCCGCCATTAACTGAAACAGCTTTTTAATGTGAAACAAATACTAACTAAATTACTGGCACACTTGTCTTGTGCATTTATGTGACCAATAATAGTCAAGTAAATGCACGTCTTTCTAATCTGTGCTCTCATTCTACTGCTTGTTTTCACTGTTCAGCAAAAAAAAAATCTGAAATGACCAAATTTAAAAAAAAACAAACAAAAAAAAAAACAATTAAATTAAAACCACATGATGTGCTAGAGTGTTGCCATATAGGACTATTCCTATTATTTCCATATTAGACTTTTGGAGAGGTTAGCTGCACAGTAACTGAAGTTCATGTGAAACAAAAAGAGGCTGTAGTCGTTGCTTGACTTGTGAACTGTGCCATAGTGTGAATGATCGATTTCATGTTTAATTTCCAAGTTTAATATCTCACAACACTTTATGTCAAAAAGGCAATTCTCTTAATGCTACCTGTGGAAATAATGTGTACAGTCTGTTCTACACGCCATCAAATTTAACCAAAACAGGAATTGATGAATCTCAGTCACAAGAAAAAAAGCCTCTGTGTCAAATACAATCCAGAATATTTAGCACTGGTATTTCCATTTACTGGATCCAAGGACGACCCAAAGCCCTGGTGCGTTATTTGTCAGGAGGTTTATCAAACAAAGCTCTTAAACCTGCAAACCTGCATAATGTCAAAGTGAAAAATAAAATCTACAAACTCTTCTAAATTAATTACAAATACAAAACAGAAAATAATTTATCTGTATAAGTATTCACCCCCTTGAGTCAATATTTAGTAGAGGCACCTTTGGCAGCAATTACAGCCATGAGTCTATTTGGATAAGTCTCTATCAGCTTTGCACATCTGGACACTCCAATTTTTGCCCATTCTTCTTTGCAAAATTGCTCAAGCTCTGTCAAGTTGGATGGGGACCTTTGGTGAACAGCAATTTTCAACTCTTTCCACATATTCTCAATCAGATTGAGGTCCAAGCTTTGACTGGGCCAGTCTAGAACATTGACCTTTTTGTTTTTAAGCCACTCCAGGGTGGCTTTGGCTGTATGTTTGGGGTCATTGTCCTGCTGGAAGATGAATCTTCTCACAAGTCCCAGGTCTCTTGCAGACTTCAGCAGGTTTTCCTCCAGGATTTCTTTGTACTTTGCTGTATCCATTTTGCCCTCTATCTTCACGAGCTTTCCAGGCCCTGACACAGAGAAGCATTCCCCATAGCATGACACTGCCACCACCATGCTTTATGGTAGGGATGGTGTTCTCAGGATGATGTGCGGCGTTAGGCTTGCGCCAAACATAGCGCTTAGCGTTGAGGCCAAAAAGCTCTATATTGGTCTCATCAGACCATAGAATCTACTTCCACCTGGTCTCAGAGTCTCCCACATGCCTTCTGGCAAACTCTAGCCAAGATTTGATGTGAGTTTTTTTTCAACAATGGCTTTCTTTTTGCTACTCTCCCACAAAGGCCAGTTTTGTGAAGCACCGGGCTATTGTTGCCATATGCAGTGTCTCCCAGCTCAGCCGAGGAAGACTGTAACTCCTTTAGAGTTGCCATAGGCCTCTTGATGGCATCCCTGATTAGTGCCCTTCTCACCCGGATAGATCTTGTTCTAGACAGATTCACAGTTGTGCCATATTCTCTCCATTTCTTAATAATGGACTTTACTGTGCTCTGGGGGATATTCAATGCCTTGGAAATGTTCTTATATCCTACCCCTGATTGGTGCTTTTGAAGAACCTTATTCCAGATTTGCTTTGAAAGTTCCTTCATCTTCATGATGTAGTTTTTGTTAGTACTAACCAACTGTGGGACCTCCCAGAGACAGGTGTATTTAACCTGAAATCATGTGAAACACCTTAATTGCACACAGGTGGACTCCATTCAACTAATTATGTTGCATTTGGTTGAACAGAGGGGTGAATACTTATGCAATCAATTATATTCTGTTTTATATTTGTAATTAATTAATTAATTTAGAACAATTTGTAGATTTTATTTTTCATTTTGACATTATGGACTTTTCTTGTGCTGATCAGTGGCAAAAACTTTTGATTCCATGTTGTAACACAATAAAATGTGGAAAAGTCCAAGGGGGTGAATTCTTTCGAGAGCTACTGAACGTTTACATTATAGCATTTATTTATTCATTTAAACCAGGAGATTTGCCCATTGAGACCAAGGAGTTATTTACAAGGGGTGTCCAGGAAAACAATCAAAGCAATGTAATCAAAAACAACAAACAACACATTATGATTGAAACTTAAAGACAACAACTTCAACAGATCAAAAGGTCAGAAACACAAGATTGCCAAAATCCATTTAACAACGTGGACTGAGAAAGAAGCATTAGCAAGAGGTTCTGAGCAATTCCCAAATACAAGCTTTAAAGTCAAAAGATGGTTAAATTCCATCTTTAAATTTCATGACTTCATAAGTTAATCTGCCAAAGATAATTCTCTCTCATACTGGTTTGAACCCTTGGAATCCTGGGAATCTAAACTACAGCCAGTGCTAGACCTTACCACTTAGATGCGATAATGCCAGGCCTTCAAAAGGTAGAACAAAGATGGCAAAGGTGTTCATTCCACTCCAGGTTTAACAGGTACAACTATATAATGAACTACTTGAAGGTCTGGGTGAAGGTTCATTCAATTAGACAATTTAGAACAGGACTGAAACAAAAGACCAGGACTAGGAAGGGTCCACTTTGGCCACTTTTGAAATAAGGTGTACAACATTTGATCATTTTCTCACAGAGGTATCACTCATGCTATTTGGTTTCTAGTTCTGTTTTCATCACATTCTTGAAACTATGTTTTTTAAAGTTAGTTAGTTACCTATGAATCATTTTAACATCAAATGTGAGACTCATTGATTACTAGTCTCACCTTCTACACCTGTGTGAGCCTCCTGCTGGCAACGGCATTCGGATGGGCTAGCGGAGTTCATTTCAGCTGCTAACGAGATGCAATGGGTCAGTTTTTTTTTTTTTTTTTTTTTTTCATTACAGGTAAGCTCACACAGGTGTTGAAGGTGAGACTAAAATGTGAATCAAATTCAATGTGAATCAAAGCAATGGAAGAAGTGGAAATCAAAGAATATGTTATTACACAGGTGTGAGAATTATTTCGTTTTGTACAGTCTATCTCTACCTTGAAGTACCTTAAACATGAAACAATGCCAATAAAACAGCGAATGGTTTAAAAGGTGAGGGGGGAAGGTTAGGTAATCTGAGTACACATAGCTACATCAGAATCAATATTAACTAATTATACAGAACCCCCAAAGCTAGTAAGCCTATGAAACTATGTGCATGCTTCGTCTGTGTAAAGAAAACTTTTTTTTTTTTTTTTTTTTTTTTTTTGGGGACGGGGGACGGTGGACAGGACTGAACAGTACTGCATTAATAGAAGCACTACAGTATTGTACATGGTAGTATAGCCCTGGGTAGATGCAATGAAAAAACAATTAAATAAAAAATAAAAAAAGACTGAAAATGAGAAACATAATTTTGGCTATGTTGCCCCTTTTTTCCTGGAACAAGCCACTGTTGAAGCTAGTAGGAGTCTACAAGGGTCTCAATATTTTAAACCATTAAACAGAAACTCCCTTTTAAACCGAGCATCTGTTTTTAATACATGCTGGTCTCCATGTGGTATTGTGTTGAATAAGTGAATTAGGAGGATTTTTGCTGCAGTAGCAGCAGCAGCAGGATGAAAAACACTTTACTGGTGAAAATAAATAAGTAAATAAATTCACATTTTGTATTATAATTATTTTAGAATTTAGAATTAAAGTGATGGATGTTATGTAGCGTGGTAAAAAGGTGAAATTTATTTTTTACATGTAAACAAAGCTTATGTCACAGTTTATCCCAATGTGTCATAAAAAAAATGTGTTTAATTTACATTATGCTAATTAATTCAATGAAGCATTTGATATTGTTTATAACATTACATTTTACTGTGTCAGCTTTGCTTTGATGCAGAGTTGATGTGGAACAAATCTGAATATGTATTATTTTCCAAAAAAAAGCCATTTCAGTTGCAGTCCTAGTTAATTCCAAAGGGGGGAGCCATAAACACAGGCTGAAAAGGGATAAAAAAAAAAAAAAAACAGTGGCTGCATCTGCACTAAGTGCACGCACTTTTGTGTCCTGGAAATGGGCTTTCCCTAGCATTCATTTGTGTTGTAAATGACATCCCCCTTGGCTAATGTAATGTATCAAAGCTGCTGTTGCAACTCAGTTTCAAACACAATGGGCACACCAGTCACTGCATAGGGAGAGAGGAGTTGCCATGTGACCATCTAAATTACTGCAGTACATGGACTTTATTACAACAGAGGTACAAACAAGAGAAAGCATATTATTGCATACTGCTGTCAGCATACTTACTAAATAAAGTCAAATTATTTTAAGTCAATAATGCATTTGCTAGTACAATGGTAACTGAAAAACTTACATCTCATCTGTTTCACCTTCAGGAATAAATTATAGTAGTACTAGATCTCAAAATAAATCAAATATTGTATATAAAATGGTATTTGAGAAAACAAGAGTCAAAGAACTATTTTCTGACGCCTCAAGAGTGTCACAGATATTTTTTCCAGCACTCATCTGAGATGACATCAACTGCCAATTGAAGCTCTTACACAAGCCAGTTCATTAAAACTTAATGCAAAATAAACAGTGTATTACGCATAATATATCAACGCTTTAGCCAATGATATTGTTTTGTTTTTACTTAAATCAATGCGGTATGGCTGTTAACTGATTGATGCTGAAAACCTAAATCACCTAGTGAAAAGAATAAATAAATAAACAAACAAACAAACAAATAAACAAACAGATGTGGGTTGAAAACAACTTCCATAGTTTTTGTTTGCCAAATGATCGCCACTATATTCAGATTCATGACTGATACAACTGCTTTGATAACTTTACAGTTTGAGAATCCATTAATGTTATTATTATTTGTATTTTTCTGTTGTCTAGTTTCCTTTCATGTCATCCAATACCTTCACAAACTGCAGTTATGTTCAGAATGTGATGTCAGTAGAATGGATCTGAAGGTTTAGATAATGTATGAAAATTGAAATAGTGCAAAAAAAAAAAAAAAAAAAAAAAAAGGGGGGGGGGGGGGGGGGGGTTAAATGTATAATTCTATAATAACAGTAAATAAACTAATTGAAGAGACAAGAAGATCTGAAATGACAAAAGTTCATGGTAAATCTTGGTATTTCTTTATTAGAACCCAAGAGTGCATATCTGGTATCTGCCAGATATAGGGAGATGCAATTATATAATGTAGGAAATTACTAAACCAAACATTTGTATTTTTGTTAACAGAAACACAGAATTCCCCATCTCCCAGTATTAAGTGTATTAACCCACTGCATCACCTACTGAAGGCCTCTATATGCCTGATTCTCATTCTCACACTTGTGTTTTTGTTACAAACCTGACTGACAGTTTTACTTGATCCACTCACTGTACCCCACTCTTAGTTAACTACATGGTGTAGAGTTAGGTGGTACTGTAGAATCGGGAAACATTTATGGTAAGCAATTACTTTTATGGTCACAAATCAGTTCTGACTACTTATTTTACTTTCACATCGGTTAAGCTTCAGGTCTTTCCGTCAAAACGTATTCTGAATTTATAACATCTGCTGCTAAAATCCAGACTCTTCAATCAGAAACACTATATTGGTTCCGACTCCTCTCCCAAAGTTCAGAGTTTTGATTGGTTCATCTGTCCAACCTGCTCACTCCAGCACCGATTCAGAGGGGCGGGAACAGGTTTATGAATATGCACCTCTTTCAATTTACAGTCTTTGCGTCAGTGTCTGAACTTACAAGTCACTGGATAAACTCTTGAACAGTGTACAATCATTTCTGGGCATACAGTCTTAAACTTGTTCTGCAACTCTGACTCACAAAAAATGACAAAAGCAGGTGTTAGAAGACAAGATTTTTTGTTTGTAATATTTTTCTATTTTAGATGTTTTTGAATTTTTATTGTATTTGAAATGTGTAAGTTCTCAATGTAAAAGGCGAGCTTATGAAAAGTGACTGATAATATAATATGATAATATGGGTATAATATACAGTGGCTTGCGAAAGTATTGACCCCCCTTGGCATTTTTCCTATTTCGTTGCCTTACAACCTGGAATTAAAATGGATTTTGATTTGGATTTCATGTAATGAACATACACAAAATAGTCCAAATTGGTGAAGTTAAATGAAAAAAATAACTTGTTTAAAAAAATTCTAAAAAATAAATAACGGAAAAGTGGTGCGTGCATATGTATTCACCCCCTTTGCTATTAAGCCTCTAAATAAGATCTGGTTCAACCAATTACCTTCAGAAGTCACATAATTAGTTAAATAAAGTCCACCTGTGTGCAATCTAAGTGTCACATGATCTGTCACATGATCTCAGTATATATACACCTGTTCTGAAAGGCCCCAGAGTCTGCAACACCACTAAGCAAGGGGCACCACCAAGCAAGCGGCAACATGAAGACCAAGGAGCTCTCCAAACAGGTCAGGGACAAAGTTGTGGAGAAGTACAGATCAGGGTTTGGTTATAAAAAAATATCCAAAACTTTGAACATCCCACGGAGCACCATTAAAGCCATTATTAAAAAATGGAAAGAATATGGCACCACAACAAACCTGGCAAGAGAGGACCGCCCACCAAAACTCACGGACCAGGCAAGGAGGGCATTAATCAAAGAGGCAACAAAGAGACCAAAGATAACCTTGAAGGAGCTGCAAAGCTCCATAGTGGAGATTGGAGTATCTGTCCATAGGACTACTTTAAGCCGTACACTCCACAGAGCTGGGCTTTACGGAAGAGTGGCCAGAAAAAAAGCCATTGCTTAAAGAAAAAAATAAGCAAACACGTTTGGTGTTCGCCAAAAGGCATGTGGGAGACTCCCCAAACATATGGAAGAAGGTACTCTGGTCAGATGAGACTAAAATTGAGCTTTTTGGCCATCAAGGAAAACGCTATGTCTGGCACAAACCCAACACCTCTCATCACCCCGAGAACACCATCCCCACAGTGAAGCATGGTGGTGGCAGCATCATGCTGTGGGGATGTTTTTCATCGGCAGGGACTGGGAAACTGGTCAGAATTGAAGGAATGATAGATGGTGCTAAATACAGGGAAATTCTTGAGGGAAACCTGTTTCAGTCTTCCAGAGGTTTGAGACTGGGACGGAGGTTCACCTTCCAGCAGGACAATGACCCTAAGCATACTGCTAAAGCAACACTTGAGTGGTTTAAGGGGAAACATTTAAATGTCTTGGAATGGCTTAGTCAAAGCCCAGACCTCAATCCAACTGAGAATCTGTGGTATGACTTAAAGATTGCTGTACACCAGCGGAACCCATCCAACTTGAAGGAGCTGGAGCAGTTTTGCCTTGAAGAATGGGCAAAAATCCCAGTGGCTAGATGTGCCAAGCTTATAGATACATACCCCAAGAGACTTGCAGCTGTAATTGCTGCAAAAGGTGGCTCTACAAAGTATTGACTTTGGGGGGGTGAATACTTATGCACGCGCAAGTTTTCTGTTTTTTTGTCTTATTTCTTGTTTGTTTCACAATAAAAAAATATTTTGCATCTTCAAAGTGGTAGGCATATTGTGTAAATCAAATGATACAAACCCCCAAAAAATCCATTTTAATTCCAGGTTGTAAGGCAACAAAATAGGAAAAATGCCAAGGGGGGTCAATACTTTCGCAAGCCACTGTACAGTATGGAAGTTGTCTGTGTCTTGTACTCTTCTGTTGCAATCATCTTATTAGCAGGATGTGTGCATCAAATGAATGAATTGTGAGTAAATTTATTAGAAAGACCAAAAAGTGATCAATTGTTATATTGAGTGAATCATTCCCAGGTTAATCCTCAAAGCCAGCTAAATGCAGGTAAAGATAAACAGAACACTGACTATCCCATACAATTCTATTTGTCCCACTGTTCTCGATTATATTAAAATAAAATTCCAGTTACTAGTTACTGAACAACTCCCTGAGATTACCCTTTGTACAGAAGCCAGACCTTGTCCACTGTCCAGATTGTTTAAAAATTCTCAAAATATACTCTTCACTGTGGGATTTACTTTTCAACCCCAATGGACATTTGCCTTGCAAGAAAAAAAACTAAACTTAGAATGTTTAGCTGAATGTTGAATTTGAGTCTGGAAATGTTCTACTGACCTAAAGGTTATCATTACACCTTTAGCTGTAATGATAAACTTAACAAATAGAAACGTTTTCGACAGAAACAACAGCAGTGTTGCCACCAGACAGGCAGGAATTATGGACGGCAATGTCAAAAGTCAAATGGAAGGCACACTTAGGAGGAATAACCAAAACCGTAAGTTGATGAGGAAAAACTCAGTGTGAACATTAAGCCCTATAATAATATACATATAGACTTTTAACTTAAAGTCACTTGTCTGCAAAACCTTAACATAAATAAATGATATAAATAAATTATACATAATTGTTTTCAGTTTTTAACCGTTTTACGTTTACATTCTGGATTGTAGCATTCATCTGACATGCCCAGCTTGAACAAGGCATGATTAATCATTACAGAAACATTGATACTGTTTATGTTTTCACTGCTGCGGTGCGCAGATAGGTTAGGGGGTTTAGTCAAAAACAAATGACCTTTTAAGAATGAACACCAGTAGGGGACAAACATCATCTTTGGCCCCTTCCCTCCAGCAAAGCTGGCAGTTCTGTTAGTTATGCTATGAGCCTAAATATAAACAGACCCAACTCCCTTTCTCCAAGACAGGGCAAATAACGTAAAATAAAAATGTCTGCAGGTACATAAATCACATACACACTGTACTGAGGAATGACTGCGGATTTGCCAGCTACTCCATCAATGATGCTTGTGTCCTAGCATGTGACCCCCTGGGAGGCTGTGTTTTTATTCACAAAAAAATAAAAAAAAATAAAAAAAAATACAATGCTGTATATTTTTAGGACAAAAAATAAACTAAAATAAATAAATAAACCAATGAACTTGCTAGTTCACAATGAAAAGAAATGAAAATGGTGGGTTTAAACAGGGGTTGAATAATGTTCTGGAGAAAACAAAGGGGGATTAAACCCAAACCAAGAACTCCATTACCAACGTAGACCACTGCACTGGACATGATGTAGAGCTAGCTAAAAAAGCTATAGGGTGATAGAGGGGGTTTAATATGCTGTAGTCTACAGACTAAAGCGGTAGAGTTCAAACACAATATGGCCCTATTTTGAACAACAAATCATCCCCAGGAAAAAAATGGTTTGGGTGGCAGCATCATTTATGGAATAGTTTGTAAAAATGGATATGTGAAAAAGATCTGTATCACTGATATGGCCGGGTTGTTGAACAAGTGAAATGGTTAATGTTTACTGGAGAACAGTGGTTACGGAATGCAAACAAAGCAGCTGTGTCACAACTATAAAAGACAAAAAGTCTGTGGCCTGTTTTTTTTTTTTTTTTTATATCACCAAAAGTTAAGTCAATGTGGCAGTAAAACCGTTCCAAGTCTGATATGACGATGACTTGCTGTGTCATGGAATGTCCCCCTATTCTATTAGTTTATACTGCATAGGCTACTGTATATCTGTGGCAAAATGCCCCCCCCTGGGCTATTTGTGTTGTGTTGTATGTTACGTGTAGTGTGTTAATGTTGGTGTGTAGTAATTGGTACACAGGATATAAAGGGGTCTGTGTAACACGAGTGTTTAAAATGTATATTTGTATTTAGATACGTGGATTGCACAGCACTTCACGTGCAAGTAAAAAGTAATAATATGTGAGCACGGGAAATTGCACTTTATTAATTCACGTGCAGTTGTACAGAGACTCCAATTGAATGATTGATTAGCAATCAAGTTTCAGTACAGCTGCATAGAAGCAGCATGTTTTTACTCACTCAGGGTTGTGTGTTTGGTGAGTGGAGAATGGGATTGGAGACGGAGGTTATAATAATAATAATAATAATAATAATAATAATAATAATAATAATGTTAAATATCAGCTCACCGTGTTTGTCTCTTTGTTTTGGCTGCCAGTGCCGTGTCCTGGTTTTTGTACCATTTTATTTTATAATAATAAACCACGCAGCAGCACATCCATTTATCATTTCATCTCGCAGTACTGTGTGTTTCTTCTGGTCTGACATCACCGCTATAGCCGTCTTTGTCACATGTGGTGTCAGAACCGGGACAACAGCGCCTCCAAAACTCAGGCCAGGAGGAGTACTGCAGAAGATAAAAATCTATATTAAAAGGGCAATGGCAGAAGACGCCATCAGGGACTGGATCCAGGACAATGCTAGGCTGGAGGCCCAGTCCATGCCCATAGCCATCTGGGTCCTATGGCTGATGGACAGGGAGCGATGGGAGGCTTATGAGAGGAAACTCCCTGGAGGAAGGTGTGCAGTTGGTCCTCTGCTACCTGGAGGCAGCTATAAACAGAACAGCAGCCCAGGTAGCAGGGTCTCCAGCGCCCAGGCGGGGGGACCGTGAGAGTCCAGCGCCCAGACAGTGGGACCACGAGAGTCCAGCGCCCAGACAGGGGGACCGTGGGAATCCAAAGCTCGAGAGGGAGCTGTTCCCACTTCCACCAGCAAAGGAAGAATGCCTGCTGACCCCATCTCCACCAGCAGAGGGTAAATGCCTGCTGGTATCATTTCCCCTACCGTCACCACCTGGAAGAGAGGAGCAGGTGCTGCCTCTGCCTCCATCAACTACCCCTGCAAGTGAGGGAGAGCCACACCAGTCCCCTGCCAGTGACGGAGAGCCGCACCAGCCCCCTGTAATAAGGGTAGACTACATGCCGCTCCAACCTCCGCTGCCAGGAGACTACACGTTGTTCCCCACCTACCTCCACCGGCAGGAGCACAGCAACTAAATCTGCCTCCGCCACCTCCACCGCCAGAAGCAGAGCAGCAGGAGCTTCCTCTGCCTCCATCACCTCCACTGGCAGGAGCAGAGCAGCAGGAGCGGCTTCTGCCTCTGCCTCCACCATTTACACCGGCAGAAGCAGAGCAGCAGGAGCTTCCTCTGCCTCTGCTACCTCCACCAGCAGAAGGTGAATGTCTGCTGGGTCCCTGTCCACCAGCAGAGGGTGAATGCCTGCTGGTATCACGAGGAGAGGAGCTAGAGCCTCTTCTGCCTCCAACACCATCAGGGGGAGGGGAACAGAGCTGCCTCTCCCTTCACCAGAAGGACCAGGACTAGATGCTGGTGGCCCTCGGCAGCCCTTGCATCTAGTCCTGTACTGTTTTACTCTAGTCCTGTACTGTTTTATTTTATAATAATAAACCGTGCATCAGCGCATCCATTTATCATTTCATCTCACAGTACTGTGTGTTTCTTCTGGTCTGACATCCCCACTACAACGATCTTTGTCACAGTACCACAAAAACACAGCTTTAGGTGGAAAGTGCAGTTTCAAAGTACTGTAATAGGCTCCTCTACAAACCAAAAGTCAGGCCTGGATTTCCTGTTTGCTTGTTGCCACTAGTATTTTACCCATCTTACAATTTTCAGCTTTTTTTTTTTTTTTCCAAACACAAAATCCACCTGTAACGTGATGTGAAAATACATATTTTTATTTGTTTTGTTAAGTATAAAAGGTAAAAACATATTCAAAACATTCATGTGTGAGTTATTGAAGAATTTTCATTTTTTGTTTATCCTTTTAAGAATACAACACAGTTTAGTATCCATAAAACTGTTCTGGGCTGTTGTTAAAAGAAGCTATCAACAGTTACTAATTAACAAACAATAGGACACCACCGTCTACAGTTTAGGCTTTACTGTTGTAACATTTATTGCTCTGAATTTGACACGGCAAAAGCACCGTTATGTTTTCAAGAGAGAAACTTGTTATTAATGGAGGGGTCTCCCACACCCATACCTAACAATACATCCTCTGAACGCTTACATTTGTGCTACTCTTTTATGGTTGCTTGGTAATTAAGATGGCTCATGTTATGTTATGAACTGGTCACAGGATATCCAATCAACAACACATTCATATTTTGTATAATATGATTTCTTGAAACTCAGTAACATAGTGTAGCTTTTGTCATCCTCTTTAATCACTTTCAAATACAGAGCTCACAATTCTGCAGCTATTCTCCGCAGTGTATATTTATGTGTGACTCATAAATCTCCTCCGAACAACTCAGCAGATAAAATACTTTTTTTTTGCCATATGCAAAGACCATATGCATTTGTCTTCCTCAAGTTTCATACAGACTTAGAAAGTGGTTTCTCATCCAAGACTGGATCTCCCGAGTATTGCACAGAACCTTGCCTCGCTCAAAAGGGGTGTAACAATGATGGAGAAAGTCCTTGTAAATGCTAAATCAAAAATTGACTTCTATATCTAAACCAGTGTCACCCTTTTAAAAACTTTAAGCAAATCACATGTTAAAACTATATCTGAAAATGAGTGCCTTCTAACTGGAGAATATGTATCCCACACGCAGAAAGAAAAACAGAGAAATCAAGCACCACTGTGTCACACGGATTTGAATGACAAACAAGAAGACAACTACTGATCAATTTACATATAGATTCAGGTTCTGAAAGTCCACACCCCCTTGAACTTTGTTCACATTTTGTTGTGTCAGTGCCTCAGAGTTTCATGCATTTAGATTTGTTCCCCACTTATCTACACTGCATACTCCACACTGTTAAAGGGAAAAAAGGTTTTATTGAGAAAAAATATATATATATATTAAAAATACAAAACTGAAAGATCGTAATTGGATAAGTCTCCACCCTCCTGAGTTGATACTTGGTAGAAGCACCTTTGGAAGCAATTACAGCTATGAGTTTGTTGGGATAGGTCTCTACCAACTTTACACACCTAGATTTGGTAATATTTGAACATTATTCGTTAAAAAAATGTTCAAGCTCTGTCAAGTTCCTTGGGGAGCGTTGATGGACAGCAATCTTCAAGTCATGCCACAAATTTTCGATTGGATTTAGGTCAGGGCTCTGACTGGGCCAATCAAGGTCATTTACCTTTTTGTTCCTTAGCCACTCCAGTGTAGCTTCGGCTGTGTGCTTTGGGTCATCACCATGCTGAAAGGTGAACTTCTGTCCCAGTTTCAGCTTTCTTGCAGAGAGCACCAGGTTTTCCTCAAGGACTTCTCTGTACTTTGCTCCATTCATTTTTCCTTCTATCCTGACAAGTGCCCCAGTCCCTGCCAATGAGAAACATCCCCATAACACGATGATGTCACCACCATTCTTCACAGTAGGGATGGTGTTCTTTGGGTGATGAGCGGTGTTGGGTTTGCACCAACCATAACGCTTTGCAATTAGGTCAAAAAGTTCCATTTTAGTTTCATCAGACCACAAAACATTTTGCCACATGGCTACAGAATCTCCCTCGCGTTTTTGCATAATTCAAACATGATTCAAGGTGGGCTTTCTTGAGTAATGGCTTCCTTTGTGACAACCTATCACACAGGCCAGATTTGTGGAGTGCTTGGGATATTGTTGTCACATGCCCACTTTGACCAGTCTTGGCCATAAAACCCTGTAGCTCTTGTACAGTTGCCATTGGCCTCTTGGGAGCCTCTCTGATCAGTCTCCTTGCTCGGTCATTCAGTTTGGAGGGACAGCCTGATCTAGGCAGGGTCTTGGTGGTGCCATACACCTTCCATTTCTTAATAATCGTCGACCTTGCTCCAAGGGATATTCAACGCCTTTGATATTTTCCTTATTCCCATCCCCTGATCTGTGCCTTTCAACAAGTTTGTCCCAGAGTTCTTTTGAAAGTGCCTTTGTGTTCACGGTTGAGTCTTTGCTTTGAAATGCACTACCCAGCAGAGGGAACCTACAGGAACTGGTAAATTTATCCTGAAATCATGTAAATCACTACAATTTAACACAGGTGGAGGCCACTTAACTTGGTGTGTGATTTTGAAGGCGACTGGTTACACCTGAGCTAATACCTGTACCAAAAAAGTGGACAGGAAATTAGAATTTCACATAGTAGGTTATATAAGAATACTCATACAGTATGTTAATTCAATTAACCTTTTGGATTTAGCACCTCAAACCATTATTGGCTGTACAGGCAAAACTAAAAGTTCAGCGTTCCTTTTTCTAAACAAGATATTTGCTGACTAGAAGCCCAAATGAGATTTCCATAGTGCTGTTCTTGTTCACATAAGCTTGCTACAGCAGCTGTCACATTCCAGACAGTGCATGCTGCACCAGCTCCACTATCAATACATTCCTTTACACCACAGTCCTACACATGTCAAACTGATACACTGATCACACAGGCTGAAACAAGATCATCTTTATATACTTTTATAAACAGGCTGTGTAAGAACTCTGATGTGTTCAGCTTTATTGGAATATACTGCAAGCTTCAAACTTTTTGATCTTCAGCTAGTCATGGCTTTTCATTAACTTTCAGTCAGTTTAAAAGCTGGATACTGGAGAAGTGATATTTTGGTACTGCACAATGCAAACAGAGAGGCTTAAGAGGCAAGCACAGCTGTTGTAAATTGCAGTTTTTTTTTTTTATAACATATTAGATTAAGTACAACCAGGCGAACGGCAGAAAATGTATATTTATATTTATATTGAAGTATACAATTCCTGTTTTATTAGGCTTTACAGTGAGTGTAAAGATAATTGTGACCACATTTAATGCATCTAAAAATGTAATTTAATAGGTTCCCAAAATAAGCTTTCAGCTACCAGATGCGTAAGTGGATTATGAACAGGCAGTGAATTGATAACATTCTTCCAAAATAGCAGATATGGAATGAGTTTAAAACTTTCAAAAAGATCTTCATGACAGTAAAAAAAAAAAAAAAAAAAAAAAAAAAACAAAAAAAAAAAACACACACACAATGAGTTTCAAGTCTTGTGACCTAGATAAAGAGTTTGCTTCTAGGAAGTTGAAAGGTCCCTAGTATAGCTATTAAATAAGTAATTCAGAAATATCATATAGTCCAATAATGCATGTTGGTCTCTCAGACTGCGAAGGACATAGCAGTGGATTCTTAACGTCTAGCCATATAGTGCTCTAAATATTATACTTTACTGTACCAGTGTTTTGGCCACTGCTATAGAATGCAATACATACGTATTTTTATTGTTTTAAACCTCAAATTTCACTTTCAATCTGTATATGTGACACTGACATAATAAAAGGATACTGAACAACAGACCTGATCCACCATTTACCCTCTAAATGCACGTAAAAACGGATGCGTTTGAAACAAATCCATAATGAACACATCATCCTAAGGTGGTTTTTGTTAATGATTATTGGTTAGGGCAACAGCAACACTGACTATTAAAATATTTGTCAATTTGTGAAACCTCACATACATTTAAAGACTAAGTACTCAGAGAGTTAATGTATAAATGTGTTTATAACTGTGATATTTTTACTGATTATCCAACTAAAACATCACTGCACAATAAGAATTTGGTTTTGTGACACTATATTTTAAAACTTTTAATATATTGCGTAGAGGAAATACCTATAGTACACATGTTTAAACTACTTTGCTCTGGGCATTCAAACAACAGCAGCAGACAAAGGGATTTATGCTGTAAATATTGTATTACCATCAAATATTAACTATTATTATAACATATTTTAATGCAAGGAAATGTAAATCTGCCAAGGAGGTGTAAGGAGGTGTTACAAAAACATGATTTAATGAGACACCATCACTTCAATATTTGATTACTTCGGGCACAAGATTAACCATTTAGAACATTTCTTTTAAAAGGAGTGCTAACAGACATTTTAAGTTATTTTTCTTTCCTCCTTTTTCAACATTATTACTGGAACTCATTTCAATGTGGATCAGTGATCATATTGCTAGTGCTAATTTGATTTTAAAGTCTGTAGCATTCCTTTACTGTTCATTTGAAATTGTAATCAATCTAATTTTTTACCTTTGTCAGTGACTGCCTTTAGCTTAACATATTAATTTCAATGGAGAGCCCTCTTTTGTCTCTCTAAGATCCGCACAGGCACCTGGAGAGGGACCACATAACTCACTAGGGTGACAGGAAGGCACCAATCTGACATCGAAGCAGGGCTGAAGGAGTCCTGTTAATCCTTTCAGGGAGGCTGATGCTTTCATGCATTACGATATAAATACAAAAAAAGAGACTTATGTTGCAGAATGGCTGCTGAAGTGACACGATAAATAAGACACAACAAAAACCTGACACACACTTGAAATATTTAACAGAGAATGGTGCAGGATCTGCTCCTACCACCTTTTGCTTTCTTTTGTTATTAAGCACCTAGGCATGACACAATGGGAAAGGGAGGGGCTGGGATGTTTGCAGTGGAACAGCAAACACAGCTGATATCCATCTCATTACTGCAATGACCCTCCTCTAAGAGAACAACGGTTTTCTTTGCTGTTTGCATTGACTTTTTAGTCTGTACTTTGTTAGGATTTGACACCACAGTGGTGTTCAATTGTGCACCAAAATGGAATAAAAACTTGCGGTTTATGTACAAAAGCCATCTCTGACTTACATGCAGGTAGCAGACTAGTTTGTTTTACACCTGCTTGCCCCTCATCTTCAAAATCTGACATATTGTACTCTGCGGAAGATTACAATAAAAATACAACTGCAGTGTTCATAAAAGCAAACAAATACCTTTAACTATTAAATTATTGCAGTTGTTCCACATATTAAAATTAATCTTAAAGCTGTAACGGTTGCAAGTTGTAGGTGTTAAATATGAGTGTCTCTGTTTAATACAATTGAGGAAGGAAGTTGTCCAGGATGTGGGAGGTCTAAAGTTAATTCTTACTTCAGAAAAGACACTTTTACCATGATACTTATCTTTAGTCACAAGCACTTACTAAAACACTGCACACTGTTTTATAGAATACTATATCTTGATAAAAGGCATGTATGTAAAATAGTACTCAAGCATGAAGAAAATATTAAACACATAGTTTAATTGTATAATTAATTTCTGGATTGTCTAATATAAATTGTATAACATATTCAAAAACTGTCTGTTAGCTACCCCAACAGGGAAACCCAAGTTGCCCCTTAGAAACTTGTAGTCTTGATTTTCAATTGGGCTTTGGATCTTGGTTCTATCTGACTTTTTTTTACCAAGTATCAGCTGGTTCAATGAAAATGAAACTCAGATAGTGTTTTTTTTTTTTTTTTTTTATGGTAACGTTGCTAGTGGCACAGATTTTTTTTTTTTTTTTCCTTACACACTGCACAGCCACACTGTGGAAATGTTTTTTGCAGAAGTACAATGTAAGGCTGTAGAGAAAAGAATGGTTTTGACCTCTTCTCACAACTGGATTTTTAATTAAAAATCAAAGCGATATTATTTGTTCAATTAGCAAAATACAATTTACATTACATCTGTCTTGCAAAGGGCATTTTCAGACTTTATTTTATTTGAAGGAGTTGAAATGCACAATGTAAGGGGTATACTGATAGAATACAGGCCTGAGTGGTCACAGTGGCTCAATTCAAACAGTCCTTGTATGAGAGATTCTGCATCACAAGATGTGCCCATTTAGTTTGTTTCTCAGTTGTGTTGCCGACTGGGCTCTGAATTCATACCAAATGTATTTTCTGATGCAGTGATTTTGGATCAAAGTCTTTTTTGGACAATACAAAGCTGTCTGATAAACAAAAGCTGGCTGTGTCCTGAGCTAGAGATCTAGCTTGCATAAAAGAGAGTGAAAATGAAATATTGTAGATACTTCACGACTACTTAGTAAATTTGGAAGTGGAAGGCTCAAAGGCCTAATCCTCCATCCTTTGCGTTCCTGTGTTGGGGTAGATTAACGCCTCTGAAATGTGCTAGCAACTATAAAACTTTCAAAATAAATCATTATTAGGATTTCACATATATTTTTACAAGTGCTTTATTTATAGTACGCTGTGACAATTACGACACAGTTTATGTTTATTTATCATTAAATATATTTGCATGTGAACACCACAAATGTAAAACAACCCATGTCACATTACTGTGGGTTTAACTTCATGCCTGACTCTGAACTCCCACCCCCTGGTTGAACCTGAGAAAACTCACCAATTTTAAGGTGATTTGACACAGCACTTTATTCTACGGCTGTCAAGCGATTAAAAAAATTAATCACGATTAATCAAGATTTTTTTTTTTTTTTTTTTTAATCTCAGTTAATCTTGGTTTTAATCGCATATTCAACTGATACAACTACTGCATTAATTTCATTTAAGTTTGTTTCATTACTGATGCTATTATTATTATTATTATTATTAATCAAAAAACGCCACAGCATAAAAACACTTTTCTTATTTCTGGATTCTCTTTACAGTTTTATAATTATTTGCAATCCAGCATTGCTGTTAAATTGTTTCAACCAACTGCTAAAATCACAATGGAGTCAGTTTATTACTCACTTTACAATTATCTGTTTCCTTTACTCATAAACTGATGTTTTTCATTGCTGTTTAAAAAAAAAAAGTATTCTCTTATTAATAAGTTAAAATTGTCTAAATAAAACAAAGCATTCACTGAGTAACGGTTACATCCTCCATATTTGAAAAACACAATTTAAAAATAAATGTAGCTGAAATAAAACAAAGCTACGATTTGAATGGGTCTGCAGCCAGTACCTCTCCAACAGCACTGTTGTTGTCTGTAACAGAAAAATTAGTGTTTTTTTAAGAAGTGAAAGCATGTTTAGCACGCAGGTGGTATAGTAGACTAGACGTCTGTGATACTGGAACTCACTTTGACAGTGGATACAAGGAACCCTCTTTCTATCTAATGAACCGTCAGAAAGTTCTTAAAAAATAAACTCCCCATTCACAAGTCCTTCAGTTTGAGCGCTTTGCTACATAATGTGGTTCCGTGACTCATTTTATATTCAAACGATGACTACACTCGCTCAATCCTGGCATGCACTATAATGGTGGCTCAAGAAATAAATTACAGTATGCAAAGAGGGACAAGACAGGAGTGCAATTAACGTGCATTAAAAAAAAAAATGAAAGTGCGTTAATCGCAGAAGTTAACTGTGACTAACCGACAGCCTTACTTTATTCAGTTTTGACACGGCAGTGACAAATACATTTAAATTGGGCCTTGCTGGTTCCAATCTGTTTAATTCACCTGGCTGATTTTACCGTTTGATTTTTTGACAATGGAACATGTGATTAGATGCCCATATTCCATAGTTAGAAAAGTTGCCATTGTCAGCTACAAGTCCTTTCATTCAGGATCTCTGCAAATCCATGAATCAAGCTAAGTACGATACTACAAGTATAACCAGTGCTGTTGGATAGGTATCGACTGCACAAGTTTCCAATGAATAGATTTAACTGTAGAAAGTTAAGCTACGTTAAACATTTTCTATTCTAATACTAGGGCAGACTGCAACCTACATTACCACCACACAAGCATAAATATGCTTTTTCAGACATTTGTTCTAAACTGTATAAAGCATTGCTGGGTGAAACTGTGTTCAGAAATATTGATTTGTAGTATTCCACAAGGTTTTTTTTTTCTCTTCCTGATGTTTATGTTAACTGAACTTTCATAATAAAGAACACAACTAACTAAGTAACTAACTAAATATGCATTTCTCTCAGAGGAACAGGCAGGGCCAGCGTCAGGAGGGGCGCGAGGGATGCGACTGCACCCGGGCCCAGCCTCTGTTGCAGCCCATACCATAGCGATTCTAGAATTTCTTTGCCTATACCATCCCCCCCCCCCAGAGTCCTTTATTGAAAAACAAAAAAACTATTCTACTGGAGGATCAACAATAAACCGTGGCAAAGTTGATCTGTCAGTTTAAAAGAGAGATGACAACAGCAGATGGAAGTATAGTGAGGCAGCGGAACTGCCAACCTCCTCTTTGCACGAAAAATAAACAGTTGCGCCAGAGGAAAGATGTGAATCAGAGACACTGGATTGGAAATGTACAACAACAGCAAATACAAGGTACTGAATCATGTACTCTAAACCCGGTACCCAGTCAGGCACCTTTATGTGACTTGTGATCCAGCTACTTGGCCTGAGAGTTGAAATCATGAAACAAACCTGTGCAGCTAAAGAAACTGACAATGAATTCCCCCAAAATCACACATGATGATTTGTACATTCTGTGATTCATTTTAAATCTCACCTGTGGGAAAAGGGTTTCATGGACAACTGTGAAATATTTTGCATTACTGGGAACATCAGCAGCATGTACTGAGTCACATGTTCACTACAACTGTACCCATTGAAAAGCGCATCACCAGTATCAAAATCTCAGCACATCGAGGTCCCTGCAGTTACAACACAAATTAAATATGCAAATCCTTTAAAAAAACAAGTGGCAGCCCATAGGCTTATGCAAGCAAAAACGCACACTTCATTAGAGTGGTCGGTCTGTCCAAGAGATCTGACAAAAAAACCCAAACAAACAAAAACTATCGTTTCATATGTCACAATGGTTACAAAAAAACGCCCCTAAAGGTGAACACACCTGAATGCACTGCACAGCTGTCCATACACGTTTTTTTTTTTTTTTTGTACATTCCTTCCCTATGCAAGACTATATTGCACAACACCGGAATTTAGTTATGCAAGTCATCTAAACCACTACCCAAACGCTAAACTGACATGAGTGAGGTAGCAATTGAGAGTACAGTTCTTCTTTATTATTCACAAGTTTGGCATTTGTCAATCCAAAAAAATTCTACTTACATATGCTACCTAAAGGTCAATCTTGTCACATGCCCGAACGGATTTAGCCTCACACTGTGTATGGTTCATGCTCTTTACAATTAACTTTTCGAACAGCACATCTGACTTTATAAACCACATACCCCATTAGGTCAGTTGATGCTGGTAAACAATCTCATTGCAAGCCACGGCGCAACAAACAACAATATTTACACCAACCCGAGTCATTTTACATTTATCTGCACAGTGTCAATATCTTAAAACATGCATTTATAACGCATACGACAGTCTTTACTCAAATAACCGTTCACGATACCTGTTGCATTGCAATTGTGAACTTTTAATGTTACAAGCATAATTAGAAACCTCAAGTTTCGGAAGTATCTGACAGGTATACACATCTATTTGGATTACAGTATTTCTGACACAGAGCATTCAGACTTACACAGACACTACAAAGCTAGTTGTGTGTTCTTGTTACTCGTTATCACGCTAAAAATACAAAATGAAACACAGTTTTCCAAAACTGAAAACATATTCCTTTTGAATTTATATTTTTAAAAAAATGATAGTAATAATAAATAACAAGAAATTACATTTTTAAGTACTTACTCTGCGTGAGTTAATTGAAGTTCGTTTAAAACAATTAACAACAGCACGAACTACACCGCTTGAAATAAGTAAAACGTCCCACTTCTGGAGCCCGACGTTCTATATATGAATGGCTGTGAAACTTCAGATTGTTCAACTAGAGAGCAAATGGGCGATTCTGAAGTTTGACAGCGGAAATGCCACCCCTCTCCTGAAGCCCAATAGTACCTGACTGACAATAAGCATCACCAATCGACGTTTTGAATGTACTTTAAACCAATAAGCAAACACAGTAAGGAAGATACAGAGAGTTACAGGCGCGTAACGATTTAAAGAGATTGCCCAGAGTTTACCGTGGATTTCTGGCTATGCTATGGAATAGTTGTGATATATAACGTGTATGTTTTAGAAGGATATTAGTTTACTAAAACTGTAGTGCTGTCTGTCTGTCACGTTTTGATAAGCTTGTTATGATTTTGCAATAATTCGTTGCTGTTACCACTAAATGTTTTTTTTGCAATGTCTGGCCAGTAGTAACCGACTGAACAGACCTGGAAAATGTATCACAAATACAGTACATCTTATGAAAAAGAACAACTTCAGAACTGTTTCTGTACTGTAATTTAAACATGGCTTTAAATAGCCCCTCCAACCCAACTCTGTACTGTAACTACTTTGTAGCCCTTTCAGAAGTATTATTATGATTCATTATTGGAGTAGGATTGCAATCAGGATATTTGAAATAAATATTCATTAAGGTTGCCAGTTTATTAATGAGTGTTCCACAAGCCAGAAACGACTTAGAGTTAGCAGGGTTGCTTTTGGCTTTATCCCAGCTGTGGAATGATTGCTCTTAGCTCAGGGCCTTGTTATCAATCCATGCTTCATTGAGGTGAATATATTTTTAAATATTTAACTTTTTTTTTTTTTTTTTTTTTTTTTTTTGCATAGGCCTACATGTATAATTAATATTAAAAAGAATGAGGTAGCTTGACTTTTTCATGAGGGCTGTTTTAAACAGTCCACATTAATTGATAGTTGTAAATAGTATTACTAATGTATGAAATAACCGGTCAAATAGAAATTCAGATCTGGACACTCAGACTCAACTTACATTTTTTCTTTCCATTGCTTTCACTCTTTGCTTACATTTTCAAAACAGACTCTCAGACCCATTATAAAACAATCCCCTATAAAGCCATATTATTCTGACACCTGAAGCCTTGTGTTAAGCTTTGGTCCTGTAATGTTGACAAATCCACTTTTAGCTGTACAGATGAGGTTCCCATATTTTTTTTTTAAGCCAATTTAAACAATTGTCTTTCCTTACAAAGCGGCAGCCTGTTTTACCTTCTGCTTTCTCTGTAATGGAGCGACTTGCCCAATGTGAATTTTAATTATATGTTTTCTGGGCTGGAATAAATCTTCCAAGCAATATGTTGAACCACATCATTAATCATACCTTAAATGTGCCTTATGAAGTACTTTCGGCACAGTATGTACCAGTATTCTTCAAGGCCTATTTTTGTTGCCATGCTGGTTAGTAGTTATGTTTACCTGTTTTCTTCAGCCTTTTTTAAATTACATTTTGGAGTTGGGCTTGTATGTGTTTCAGATGAATACATTGCTAAGAACTGTTCACCCATCAGAAGGAATGAAAAAGGTCTGAATGAGGCAGGAGTAAGCCACATGGATTTGATCCTGGTATCAGACCCCTAAGACTTATGAATGGTCCTTTGTATTAGGCCTCAAAATATTAACATGTGTCCTTGTTATATACTCAATTAGCAGATGTCAACGTTGTTCATTTTTAGAATCAACAAGCAGTTTAGTCTGGTAAGGTATTGACTGACTGCATTGAATTATTGCAAGATGTGCTCACCACTCTCTATTTTTCAGATTGTGAAAGTGAGGTTGTTCAAACATACATTCTGCAGTAGCTGTTGTTTTCCAACCCTGTCTGATCAAAATCCCAAGATCGAAATGGAGGAGGGTATGTGTAGCACTGACAATGGAAATGGCTTATAGTTCTGCTTGTCCCACAGTACTGTATGTCAGATTCATATCCATAGAATAAGAGCAGAAAGGAAAACCTTCTCTCATCACCAGTATTATATAAAAGCTTGAAATACCTATCATTATATATGAAGACATTACCAGGATTTCAAAAACAAGAAGAAATAGTAGACTGCTCCTCTCCCAGACCTTTACCATGTTAATCTGAATTGGAATTGCCAGTCAGTGTAAGAAGCTAGCTTGAGCTTGTCAAGCTTTATTGTTTAAATATCACAATCACACTTAATGCATGTATTTTCAAAATGTTCTCTAATTTGGAGATGGTACACAGGGGCATCTGAATTAACCTTTTAGCTGGATAACAATGTTTATGAAATGATGGTATAATTAAAGAGTAAGTAGCTTCTAATTAGAAAAAAAAAAAAAAAAAACTATCCCTTTTTGATGTTTATAATCATTCCTGGCATGTATTACAATTACTCAAACACTGCACTTTTTGTCATGTTTTGATACCTCTGTGTTAACGTGTTTCAAATGAGTTCAGGAGCTGCTCTTCTGTGTGTGTGTGTGTGTGTGTGTGTGTGTGTATATATATATATATATATATATATCTATATATATATATATATGTGATATATATATATATATATATATATATATATATATATATATACATATTATAGTGTGTGGGTGTCATCACACGCACAGTACCATTCAAAAGTTTGAGTACACCTGCTTGAAACCAAGTTTTTCATGATTATCTATGCTTTTAACTGTATAAACTGGTCTATAAGCACTTAATATTTCATTATATGATACGTGTACTTATATAACCTGATAATTATAAGTGAATTGCATTCAAAAATTTAATTTTTAAATGAAAATGTAAATCTTGTCAATTTCAATGAAATGGTCACCCAAAGCAAGAGGATTTCAGTCGGTCCAAGTTAAAAGTCTGAAATGTGTATAACACTGTGTTAGAACACTGGCCCAAGTATAAAAGTGTCTTTGTTAGATGTTCTCTGAGTTAACTAGCATGTTACCTAATTAACCTTTTGTCACCAATTATTGTTGACAGGTTAGGGTCTATGATTACTATACATTATATATATATATATATAGAGGTAGCATAGACACAAGTTTGTCATTCCTGAATGGAAGGGAGCAGAAAATGACAAGTCTGTAATTACTTAAGAAATGAAGGTCAAGCTTTAAGACAAATTGCAAGAACTGCAAGTGTCTGTAACTGCTGTGGACAAGACCAAACGATTTGAAGAAACTGGCACTCATGAGGACCAAACAAGGTCAGGCAGGCCAAGGGTCACCTCAAAATCAGAGAAGAAGTTCATTCGAGTCACAAGTCTGCGAAACCAGCGATTAACTGCCCCTGAAATACAAGCTCAGCTAAATGCTACTAGAAGTACAGACGTTACAACATCAACTGTTCAGAAGAGATTGCGTGAAGCTGGCCTAACTAGAATTGCTTCAAAGAAACCATTGTTAAGAGTGCAGAATAAGAGGAAGAGACTTGCCTGGGCCAAAAAACACAGAAATTGGACGTTTGAGGAGAGGAAGTCGGTCTTATGGACCGATGAGTCAAAATTTGCAATATTTGGGTCCAACCGCAGAGTATTTGTAAGATGCTGAGAGGGTGAGTGCATGAGTTCTGCATGAGTGGGTCCCACTTTCAAGCATGGAGGAGGCAGTGTCATGGTCTGGGGTTGCTTTGCTGGTGACAAGAGTTGGTGATCTTTACCATGTCCATGGCAAGCTCAACCAGCATGGCTATCATAGCATACTTCAGATTCCATCAGGATTACGGCTAGTTGGGCAGTCCTTCATTCTTCAGCAAGACCCGAAACACACCTCAAAGTTGTGCAAGAACTATCTGGCGAAGAAGTGAAGGACAACTCAATCTAATGACCTGGCCTGCCCAGTCTCCAGACCTCAATCCCATAGAACTTGTATGGGACAAACTGGACAGAAGAGTCAAAGCAAAGCTACCCACAAGTGCACTACAACTCTGGGAATTGCTGCAGGAGAGCTGGGAAGACATGTCGGGTGATTTCCTGCTGAAACTTGTTAACCGAATGCCTAGTGTTTGTGAGGCTGTTATTAAGGCAAAGGGTGGCTATTTTGAGGAATCCAAGATTTAGAGACAATTTTCAGTTTTCTTGAACATTGCTTTGATATTCCTAATGTTTTGTTTTGTATATTGTAACATGTGTTTTCATTTTCAAGTATTTACAGAAACGTAAGATTCAGAACTGGGCAGATACATGGCAAATGACATTTAATAGAGAAAAGTGTAAGGTACTGCACGCAGGAAATAAAAATGTACATTATAAATATCATATGGGAGATATTGAAATTGGAGAAGGAATCTATGAAAAAGACCTAGGAGTTTTTGTTGACTCAGAAATGTCTTCATCTAGGCAATGTGGGGAAGCTATAAAAAAGGCTAACAAGATACTCGGATACATTGTGAAAAGTGTTGAATTTAAATCAAGGGAAGTAATGTTAAAACTGTACAATGCACTTGTAAGACCTCATCTTGAATATTGTGTGCAGTTCTGGTCACCTCGCTATAAAAAAGATATTGCTGCTCTAGAAAGAGTGCAAAGAAGAGCGACCAGAATTATTCCGGGCTTAAAAGGCATGTCATATGCAGACAGGCTAAAAGAATTGAATCTGTTCAGTCTTGAACAAAGAAGACTACGTGGCGACCTAATTCAAGCATTCAAAATTCTAAAAGGTATTGACAGTGTCGACGCAAGGGACTTTTTCAGCCTGAAAAAAGAAACAAGGACCAGGGGTCACAAATGGAGTTTAGAAAAATGGGCATTCAGAACAGAAAATAGGAGACACTTTTTTACACAGAGAATTGTGAGGGTCTGGAATCAACTCCCCAGTAATGTTGTTGAAGCTGACACCCTGGGATCCTTCAAGAAGCTGCTTGATGAGATTTTGGGATCAATAAGCTACTAACAACCAAACGAGCAAGATGGGCCGAATGGCCTCCTCTCGTTTGTAAACTTTCTTATGTTCTTATGTTCTTATGTATACAACGTAAAACATTGTCGACTATGAAAAAAACCTAGTTTCCAGCAAGTGTACTCAAACTGGTACCGAGTGTGTATGTGTGTATGTATGTATGTATGTATGTATGTATGTATGTGTGTATATGTATGTGTGTGTGTATGTATATATATATATATATATATATATATATATATATATATATATATATTATATATATATATATATATATATATAGGCGAGATCAGACAAAGGGCTAGATTTCCAGAGCCATTTACTCCAATTGGCCTTTTGAAAAATGTTTAATGAAGGAAGAAAAAAAAAAACACACACACCATATAATTGAATTCTAAAATGACTAACAAAAGTAGGACTACTTATACACCCCTATGTTTAATCAATTTATTATTTCTGGTTTGACAACCTTAAAAAATGTGCCAATGACAATTTAGAGTAAAATGTTGGGAGAAGTGTCTTTATAGAAGTGCCTTCTGCTGACCGGCCTCTTTAGGTTTCCTTTTGTGTTCCTATTTCTGAAGCCCCAACTCTTCTATGGACATACACCCTATTCTTACAAAGAAATCTGGTAAGGATCAATTATCCAGTTTTGTTATTTTTTGTTGTTTGGCTGCATGCAACAAAAAAAGAACAAAACACCGCAACACTACAACATAACATGTATACTTGTAAAATAACTTTTGTATTTTTTTTTTTTTTATTTAAATCTTGATTTTTGAACATCAATCACTTACAATATAATTTACAAGATTACACTTTTTAAAATGAAAATTCATACCTGTGATTAAAAAGCATTATTAGTTTCATTTCATAAGGTAAATATCAGCACAAAGTTACTTTATATTTTATACTACCCTCCCCCATTTGAATTATCTATATTGTATGTTTATACACATTATTTAGAATGCAGAAGGCAGGCTCACATCAAATATATTCTGTTCAAGAGTTATGTATTTACAAGGGCAACATATTCTTCAATCTCTATTTTAAATGCAGTTTACTACAAGAATTATTCTTTGAGACGACTCATTTTCAACATTTAAATACTGTAACCTATCTTACACATTTTAATAAATGCTTGTCCAGTTTCAAAGTAATATTCACGAACAAACTTTTTCCTCATTTATAGTGTTTGTGACCGTTACATATACAAATACAATTTGCATTCTTGTGATGAATTTACAAAATGTATTTAACTCAAATGATTTATAAAAAAAAAAGCAATAGCCTGTGCTTACTTACATAAAACTTACTTTCATTGCAACAAGCCATTCACATATTTAATAAACATCTGTAGCTTTGTTTTGTAAATATTGTAAATCAAGCAGTTCCTCTTTCAATAAAAAACAAACCTCACCAAGTATTTCCATTAATCAAAATGACAAAAATGTTACATTTGCTGTATAATAAAGTGACTATTGCTGTAATTTAATGTGTTGTTAATGTCTTTGTATTTTACACTGGTTCATCACAATTGGATTAGAGGTTTCTAGGTATATGTATACAGTACAACTCTAAATTGTGACATACTGTATGTTGAGATGAATGTCCTACTCTACTATATACCTATCACAAGCAAGATAAATCCCTAGCGAGGTCTAAAAACTGAAGATCCCAGTCTGATCATAAAAAATACTAGCAACACTGAATTATGAATTATTGGAATAAATGAAGGAAAATATATGTAATGTAGTAAGAAATCTAAAATGAAGGCGTTGTGCAATTTTAATGTGGTCAAAACTCTCAATAAACAAAACAAAATGCAAAATCACTGCTTGTAGCACTTGCCAAAAACTTACATTACAAGCTGACTGTTTATACAGAAAACCAATGTCACTTTCCTACTTAAAATTAATACAAGTATCTAAGACAAAGACTTTTTACAGTGTTATATACTGTATATATGTGTTTATATTAAATGTGCTGTGGAGATTTAATACATCATCTCAATGGACTTTGCTCAGAAACGTGCTCAAGAATCATTGTCATTTCCTGCCAGTTTAAAGGCCTTGGACTTAATCTTCAGGCTTTCTGTCTCATGTTAGAAAATAAATTCAACAAAACAATAAAGATATACATTCTTGAAATATTTTTAAAAGCCACTCAAGATAATATTGTGACTGCCTACAAACATGACAAACATACTAATAAGCTATCTAATAAGGAGATATATACTTCTAGGAGGTTTATTTTTCTATTTCCCCAAATATTCAAACATATTTATCTACACACCTGTGTCTGTTGGCTGATATACACCATATATAAAATAGCTGACTAAGCATTCAAACAGCACAAGGTCAAAAGAAGCATATTCACAGCCAATAATGAACAAAACTGTTCCAGAAACTGGACCCGAAGACTAAAAGAATAAGCAAACGTTGTTTTGTGTTTGTTTTATATTATTGCATTTTGTGGACTGTTTTTTATACAAATTAAAATGTGTAATAATTTCAGTACGCTCTTCAAAAGTAAGACTGTAAAACTGTCACTTAGATAAAATTGAATCTTATAATAGTACATATATTACACAAGTTATCTTTACACTTTCTAATTAAAAATATATGTAATCAATGTGCATATTCCTTGACATCCACTAAACTTAGTCAGCAGCAAAAACATTTTATTTGCAAGTTTTTTTTTTTTTTTTTTTTTTTTTTTGTTCTTTAGAGCTGTACTAGTCTTCTAATCAAATGTATGTACCCTTAACAATCATCTTAAGGCATCAGTGTTTTAAGGATAAACCACCTTACTTCAAACTAAACTTTAGCTTTAAATGTTTCTTAATTATGTGGCACAAGTGTATGGTATATAATAAAACGCATTACATGTGTGCATACTACAATGATCAGATTTTTCTTTAATATATTACACAGAGCATTATGCATAATTAGATTACACATTTCACATCATTTTTCCAGATACCATTCATTGTGCTAAAGCGGTCTGGCAGAATCCTCATCTTCATTGTGCCGTCTGCTCCGCAAGAGAAGATGTGGTTTGCAAGACCAGCCTCTATCTGCATTACCCCAGTTCCTATGTTTCTAAAGATGGACTGCCGAGCATGCTCATTGATGAAAGTGTGAATCAGACTGTGGGTGGATAAGCTCCATACCTGTAATATAAAGTCAAATAAAAACAATAATATTAAAAAAATAAACCAAGTAACCATTGTATCCCTCATGTCTGGCCCTTGAGGGTGGCTGCTTTCCTGAAGATTAATATAGTTAAATTGGAAAAAATAAACTCTAATGCAGGACAAAAGTTTCTGTTCTACAAAGGACTAAACCATATTTAAAAAAAAAATAATAATAATTGTTTCATATCTATCTATAATTATCTATATATCTATAATTAATTTAGATCTTCTATTTAACATTGAGTCTGAAGTCATAATAGTAGTACAGTATGTCATGATAGATTTCAAAATGTCATAAAACTACAAAGCGGTGTGTAATTCAATATGTATTCAGCATGACTATGGATGTATGTGTGTGTGTGAGCGTGTGCGTGTGTGTGTGTGTTTTGTTCTTCAGAGAATATAACAGAGGAAAATGCTAGGGTTTTTAATAAACCTTTTGAAATACTGTGTAACATATTAAAAGAGTTGTACCTGAAATTATGCTGGTTTGTGTTTCATACAATATAATTACAACAGCCCTTTATTTCCACTGATATTATACAAACTGTTATACAAATCTTACCTTCATGCTCCCCTCTGCAGAACCAGTAATAAAGTACTCCTCTGTTGGATCTATAGCAACAGCTTTAACAGGGGAGTCATGCGCCTGAAAAGTCTGCCTCTGCTGCCTCTGATGGAGATCAAATACACAGATGAAACCCTTTCTTCCACCAGAGATTAACAACTGATGCTTTGGAGCATAGGTTAGCACTGTGGCCCCACTATCATGGCAGGTAAACGCTGGAACAGAGAAAGAAAAGATCAGATTCAGCTTTATTGAAGCTCCAAATATAACAAAACACACATCATCCCAACAGCAAAAGCTAATTGCAATATTGTAACCCCCACAGTGGCCCACAACCATTGTAATTTCCTGCCTATTCAAATTGTTCTAACGTGTTTTAATACCTATTGGTTTAGCCTTGAAATCCTAGAAAATTAGATTCTAGGAACTGCTGGAAAAAGCCATACAGAACATGTACTGATAGATACTGTGCATGGAGTTTGTCTCCAAACCATCCCAAAGTGTAGCAAACAGGCTGAAAACATGTCTAATATTAAAAATATACTAATATTCTATGAAGTGTCTGCATTATCATGAATTATGGGTAACATGCGACACATGAATACTGGGTACTCAAAGAAAAAATAAATGACAAGACGTTCAGTGTAGATGAATTCAGTCTTCAACTTCACACAGAGAACTAGAGAGCAAGTACTTCCAAACGAAGACATATCCAGGATAAACTGACCTACCATGGACCAGACTATTGGCTGGTGTCACCAGAGTATCCCACAAACATACATTTCTAAAAATAAAAAGAAAATAATATTTAAACCAAAATACAATTACATCCATAATGTGTATCACCTAAAATCCACATTATCTAATATCCACACCACTGTGTGCTATACTATAATGGATCTTTTGAGAAGTGATCTGTTGATATTGAAGACACAATAATTTTTTGTTGACATTTTTATGTATTGAATGTTTTTTTTTAGTATACTAATACTAATTGCCTGTGTTCATTTTGTCGAAGGTTGCTAAGCTATAATGTCTTATTAATTAAATGAGCTTACCTGTTATCACTAGATTGTCCTGCAGTTGCTATTAAGGAGGACGAACCCACAAAAACAAAGTCGTTGGCTGTTTTGTTATGACATTGCAAGGTCTGTAAAACAAAGAAACAGTTCCAGTGTCACTTTTTTATTACAATTATTAGTAAACAAAGGCATTTGAAATCCATAATATGCTTACCAGATATGGTTTTGGTGTGCTTCCTATTGTGTTGGTCTGCCAAAAGCTCAAACATCCATCAGCATCAACAATGCCAAACTACATTAAAAAAAGAAATATACATTTTAAAAAATGCACTCAGCTTTGCAAAATTGAAATGTGTGTTTGTTATTTGAGTTCAAAATGCTTTTCTAATTAATGACAGATGTAATAGGTTTGCATAGTATAAAAACACATATTTCATTTTTGACGCTTGATACAGTGGTAAGCGTTTAGTTCAAGGATCAAACTGTTCACGGTTATGTGAATTGTGAGCTAGTATAAAGCAGGCCATAGTTCCATATCTTCATTCAAGTTTACCCAAGTTTTTTTTTTTTTTTTTCTGTGTGTCTATGAACCTACCTGAATTAACACTAGGTGTTTGCAAGCCAAGTTAACAAACAATTGTGGATAATGTAATCTTATATTTCTGTCAATCTATTAGAGATATGTAGTCTGAAATACTACAGGCACAACAGCGCAATGTTTGAACAGGATGTGTAATAGACACATACTTCCTGAGTTTTTCGACATCGAGGAACTTCTTGTAAAGTAAAAGCAAAATATAGACTCTGTCTGTTGTACAAGCAAAGATGTTCTCTACCAAAGTTTCATCCATATCAGACAAGGCATGGATTTAAAACATACAGCATAACACTGATGAAGGCATAGACACTTTTTTTTTTTTTTTTTTTTTTAGCCACTCAAGCTAAAGTTTACATGAGTTAATAACCAAAGTGATATTCAAAGAAGTGAACAAAGAGGGGGTGTACCTTGTTACCCTGATAATTAAACCGTATCCTTGTGACCCTTGAATTTCCTGGAGTTCGAAAGCAAATAATCTGCTGAGAGTGACCCCACTCAAACATCCGAACACTGCCATCTTGTGCACCTGTGAGATCTAAAACAATAAAGGACCGATAAGTTAAAGCTAGGAAGAAAAGCATGATATGCGGTTATAACCACACACACCAAATTTAAAAAAATGTATATAGTATTACAAAATAAATTACAGTTTTGAGCAGGCAGGAAGGTTATTCATATTTAATGAAAAGATACACACACACACACACACACACACACACACACAAAGGTAAGCAATACGACTCACAGTACGGTAATGTTGGATGAGAGGCCATCCTTCTTGCATTGTTTATATTCCTTTTGATCAACTGTTTAAAAACAAACAAAATCTTTATAATTGCTTAACGCAACAGATATACATTGCTTGCATAGCTAGTAAAGGGTGATGGGATTTCTTTTTTTTTTATGTTTTCACAAAATACTGTAGTGATGAAATGAGGCAAAACACTATCACATGTTGGCACTTGAAAATGCAAATGAAAAACAAAACAAAAAATACCCCCAAAAAAACAACATCAACACAAAATAAAAATGAATGCCACAACAGTCAAGGGCACAATATTATACCAATTGCAGCCTTCTCACCCTTCCCTAGTATGACCCTAGAAAACAGAAGCAGAATTACCTCACCATACACGTAACAAGTGGCCAAACCTCTTCACTTACTGTACAACACTGTCTACACATACCTGAATGGTAAGTGCTCCTGGCTACAAGCTTACCTCCTTCTTTGTCAAATCCTTTCTGATCCCATTTAATTTAGCTGAATATTCCTGAATATTGAATGATTAGCGCAACACAGAGGAAGAGGCATGTAAAGAAAACAGAGGTAAACAGAAGAGGTTTAACTAAAAGGGCTGAGGGAAGACAAGGCATAGAACGTGGAAGGAAACAACTAACAATACATGCCATAATTCCTGTAGGAGCACAGTTAACAGGGATATAAAGGGACTGACTAATTGGGCTGAACATGAAATTATACGGTATGAAATATCATTAACTATGTGCTCTTCTTGTTATTCAAATTGACATAGTTTTTAAAAAGTTTAGAGTGTAACCATTAGAAGGATTTGATGGTTAAATTATATAAAGTGAATCTAAACAAGACAACATTAGTTCAGATAACTCTGATATGTCTGTTTTTGTTTAAGAATTTATAACAAATTTCACTTGTTTCTCATTCTGGGTAGGCTACACCTACATCACCTCTTTCCATACTGATCCTCCTAGTGGATGCTTTATAAATACTATGATCTAACTGTACTCTTACTCACACAAGCAAAGCAAAAACATATTAGGGGACTTGTATCAAGATCGACCGACGCAGCGCTAAATTGGCTGAGTGTAAAGTAGTGCTCTGCCATGGCAATTTTTACCCTAATCCGAATGTATTAATTGGCTCAAAATTAATGAGGCATGGTGTAAGCTGGCACATTTAAATGCGTAAATGCCCTGTGCCTGTGTTCTGAAACCTTCAAAATGGGCTACCGGTAACACAGATTAACAGACTAATCTAAAAAATTGCGCCTCCCCTCCAAATGGGCTGTCTCAACTGAACAATAGGTAAGTCATTTGGAGAGGCTATGACCTGTGTTACCTAACTGTCTTGATTTTATATTGTGTTATTATTATATGACGGATAACACCAAATATAAATGAAAAGGATATACTGAATCAAGTTTATTATACAACGAATACAAACAATTGTACATAACGAAATAGCCGGTACTGAGCTATAATTTCATCCTCAGGGAGATCAGAAAGGGGAATGCAGACCCTAAATACTTTCCCTTCTTTTCAGTACTCTCCCTCTGTTCCTGGGTTGTTCAGGAAGATTAGGAGTCTACACTCTCCCTCATAAGGCCCCTGAAAAATTCATGATATCACAAATTTCACAGAGATCATGTACAGCCTACCATGAAAAACATGTATTGTATTTTCCTTACAGTATTTTTACATTATTGTACTCTTCACCTCCTCTGCTGATTTCATACTTTTATCAAGTAGAAGCAGCGCTACAGTAGCTGTACACTGCCCAGCTCAATGCCATGCATTTGGTTACTACGGCAATGGGGTCAAACAAATACCGGCTTCATGATTGGTGAATTCCTCATACTGTACAATGACAGTTCTATATATTACTAATGTACAGTGTGTATAAAGAAAACCACAAATTCTTCGCTTTTGTCATTTCAGGTTTGCAGTTAATGTTTTTCCTGTGTTTAATATTTGGGGATTAGAGGCATCAAAATAAGCTACGGGAATTTATGTCAACATAAATTTTAAAGGTTTACAAAACTTGAAAACATTGCTGAATTTTTCATTCAAGGTTGTTTTTTTAAATCCTATTTTGTCTGCTTGTTACTGTTTTTGAGCCAACACAGACCATTTTAAAACAACTCGTTTCCAGCAGAAGTTTATTACATTTTTAAAGATCGTTTCAATAGTGATTCGAGTTACAATGTACATTTTAAAGAGCTGACTCAGTAGCTAGGCTAAATGTTAAACTGTTTCAGCCTTGGTTTTTGGGTGAAGTTTTGATGAACTATCAGTGATAACACATATTAGGCAACTTACACAGTAGAATATAAAGTAAATAGCAAATGTGTTTTTCTTTTAAATAAAATGTCGGTTTCGTGACACTCTGTGAAATTCGTTGTTTTTTTTTTTTTTTTTTTATTGTCATTCGTGAATTTCTTTTAGAAATACAGTGAATTTTCCGGGCCTACAAGACTGCTTCCATAATGCTCTTTCCTATCAGCTGCTTTCTTACTTTTTCTTTGCACCCTAATAAGACCACTTTTTTGTGGACCCTTTAATGGCTGGCGCTGCTGTCCTGCTGCTTCATTAATCTCATTTTAATATCAGACTTCTTTTACAAATGAGCCCCACATTCAGTTGACCATGCATATAATTAAGGCTTATCACGCCTTAAAATGCATGGCTAATTAGCGGTGGAGCGCATTACACGGCAGAGTGCATTTTGGAGGTGCTAACATGGCCTTAACTTGCCAAAAGTGTCATGATACATATAAGGCAATTTTAAGGCCAGTGTAAGCTTGACACTATGGCCTTAATGCTTGTTACATGTCCCCATTATATTAAAAAAAAAAAAAAAAAAACTAAACAAGAGTACATTGTAAAACAATGTAATATCCTGTATGATTAACTGTTGCTTAGTTAGTCCAATACAAGGTATCACCTCCCCTCATTGTTTAAGCAATTTCCCTAAATATTTCAGTTTCTCCTCCTTATATACATGATCATTCATCACACATTTGTTGCTTGTCTGGAAAAAAATAATTATAAATCCTATTTCACAAAAAGTTGGTGATGCTGATCACCTTTTTTTGTAACAAACTAAAAATAATATTGACACAAGTCCTAAAGAGTAAGTAGTGAGATTCTGCAAAATATAGTGTTACACGTTCCCACATGTTGCTAAAACTGTTTAAATAACGTACCTATTCATTTTTCTTTTTATTGTTAATATCCTGACAACTTTTTACACATAGAACTTAGAACTGTTGCAAAGCTCTTTTCAAAATGTCCACTCTAGTGCACTGGGGTTTGAGATCTGTCCTCTTAAAAAAAACACATAGGGATGTGTAACGCTTCCTTTTTCAGAAAGCGTGCTACTTACTCTTTAAATGACCGCTTTCACATAACAAGTGATAATGAATGCAACAGTATGTGCAGTTCTGTAAAATACTTAACAAACAACAACACCGTTCCGTTCCGTTGTGAATCTACTGTTTATGTGTTTCAGTGGTTTACATCATTAGTGGAGCGGTTTCACAATACATGCAAGCAACAGTTTTATCAACTCTTCTAGAATATACAGTTCACACCTGCAGCAACCACTTATGTCTTCAAAGACAGTTTGCCATTTAATTTAAGTTTCATTTAGTATTTGTAAAATTATATATATTAATATATATATATATTATAAATATATATATTATATAATATATATATATATATATATAATATATATATATAATCTCCACAAATGTTTCAGTAACCTGTTGGTTGCTTGTGTGCTAGATGTATTTAATAAAAAAACAATAAAAATTAAAACAGATGTTTTTTTGGATTAATAGTTCACTACGGAATAGTACCATCGAATTGAGGATTTTGAAAATGAAGACGACAATCTATTTTAATGAAAGTATCCTTTAATCATTTGATAAATATAGCTAAACTTAGACCTATTATCTCTGGAACTGATGCTGAAAGATTAATGGATACCTTTGTTTCAGCTAGGATTCATTATTGTAATGCACTTTTCTCTGGTCTGCCAAAATATGTGGTGTCTCACTTACAACTCGTCCAGAACACTGCCGCTAGTATTCTGACCATAACCAGAAAAAGTGTTGTCTTTGGATTCCCCCCCCTCCACAAAATAATGTGTAACTGGAAAGTCTGCTGCTCCCACTGGCTCTACAATAATATGCTAATCTTCATTACATTCTGATATTAAGAACCCTTACCACAGATGCTCCTCTGCCAGTTTGCACGCTGCCAAGCCAGGGCATATTAATGGGTGTTCCAGGACTGCTGTGTGTATATGGGGTAGTACCTTGTATACAGCTGAGATCATCATGTGCATGAATCATCAAGAAATCCTCACTGCTGAGAAACAATGCAGCAAACACACAGAGGACACAACAATAAATATCCCATTAGATGCCTAAAATGGAGCTGTGATGACAGTGGAATGGCCAGCAGGTGGCATTATAAGGGACTGTACGGATTTTGGTTTCTCAATTTTCTTAGAGAAATAAATATCCACATTATCCTTACTCAATAGACAGATTTTTTAAATTATTATTAAACTGTACTTATCAAGAAAGGAAACTCATTATGAAACCATGTTTACAAGGGAAAAGACAAAGTCCTATAGATACTCTTTTATCCAAACTGCTCTGTTAACATTAAAGAGGTTTGTATAAAAGGACATTCAGAATTATTACTGGTGAGAAACATACAGTTCAAGATAGGATAAGATAGTTCAGATAAATTGGTAATGGTACAGCAGCATGTTTAGACACAGTTAACAAACAGTGAAGAAAAACTATTCACAGTGTATGTTGTAACATTAACATTCTGTTACATTTCAGTACTCACCCTTTATTTTCCAAGTCCACCTCATCGTCGACCCACGTTAATATCTGAGTTGCGAGGATTGCAGACACGTCCAGCTCCTGAATGTCATGAGTGGAAGCTATTGCTATGCAATTACGGTTAGCCTGGCAAAAATCAGCATTTAAATTATTAAAATGTCAAAACATACTGTGAGGTTTATTCAACTGATCTAAACAGCAGAGGTATTTCTATCTAAATACCACCCCTGTGAACTTTCAACAGATAAACTTAATCTTTTAAGTTTACTTATGTCTACAAAAATTATGATTTAAATGATAGTATTTAGATTTGCCACTGTTAATTGAATAGACCTGTGTGTGTTAAATTAGACATCTGCACATGTGATTTCTTGGTTATTTTACAGTGACACATTTATTATGTGAACTAGGACCAGTGGGTGTTTGTAAAACTGATTTGTTCTGATAATCAAATTACTGTATAATTGTTAATATGGCATTACAATTTACCAGAACGCCACAAGCAACTTCAATACAACCTTTAAATATAAAATGCACTGTTTTGTACAGTATTTTAAATAGAGAGCAAAACAGCATTGCACATCACGTGACAGGCTATCAAGTGACTGTTAGGAAAACAGGCAATCTTAATGTCGATACACACACCCAGCTTCTAAGTTTTTTGCTGTTGTTTTTTTTTTTTTTTAAGTTCTTACCTTATTAATAGCAAATGCTGTAATGATGTCTGACTCTTTATGGATAATTCTTGCCTTTCCACCACGATATCCAAGATCTGCTTCTATCTGTGGTTAAACAAACACAACCTCACTTGCTACAACAAGTAAAAGCCTTTAAAAATAGCTTTTTGTTAAATTCTGAAATTAATTTGTGTTGCAGATCATCATGAAAACAATCTTCCTTGTGGAGCTACAACAACAAGACTGGCAACTGCACAAGGAAACAGTAGAAAATATTGGGTCAAATGCACAAAGCCTTTACTGGAAAAAACCAAAAACACGGCTCTTGAAATGACAACTGAATTATTCATTTATACAAATCCATTGTAAATTACAAAGGTTTTAAGAGTGGTTAGAAACGCTGTATCCTCTTCACAGAAAGAATTTAAATAAAAAAAGTGGTACAAATGCAGGGCTGGATTAATGCTTTGTGAATGTACCCAAAATGTTTATATAAAATGTTCTGTAAAAGTCATTCATCTGTTGCTTGGCATGGTACACTATGGATGGATGAAGGAATACCCACCAGTTACTTCTCTGCTAAATGAATGACAGCTCAGTCACCACACTGTTTGTCCTACTGTTACTTCTTTTTCTCGCATATATAACAGTTCAAATATCCAACACACATGTAATCCTTTTTCAATTAATTCTGACAACTGTACAATTTAACATTTAATGTGTCTGTTCGATATATTTAATTTTCATGTATGAGTCATTTGCAAATAGTTTAATCCCATATACTTCACATAAATGTACATATCAGTATCTAAGAAATGTGTGTATTTTACAAGATGCTCCAACATTAATTTTAAATGTATGTCAAACAATTATGTGCAAAACAAAACACCAGAACACAAATAACACACTATAATTATCTTAAAAAGGATTAAATATATTGTTGTATGAACATAGCACTCTGCCACTTAACTACGCTTAAAATTTCCAATAAATCCATGCATAGAATTCTTAATACACTCTCGTTTATTACTATTAGTTTAAATACATGCAATTTTGCCCAATTAGTTGCTATTGAAGTAAGGCACTCGTTAATATACAAATTAAACTTTACAAGCAGCATTGGCAAACCACATATATTACTCTGCTGCCTCAATACTCATAATAACAACCTACAAATCTACACTTTAGAGATTCAGGCTGCAGGGCATTTTAATTTATATATGCTGTTAATGGGATTCTAATATCAAATTATATACAGTACCAGTCAAACGTTTGAGTACACCTGCTTGAAACCAGGTTTTTCATGATTATTTGTGCTTTTAACTGTATAAACTTGTCTATAAACACTTAATATTTCATTATATGATACGTGTACTTATATAAGCTGATAATCATACGTGAATTGCATTCAAAAATTTAATTTTTAAATGAAAATTACCCAAAGCAAGAGGATTTCAGTCCGAGTTAAAAGTCTGAAATGTGTATAACACAGTGTTAGAACACTGGCCCAAGTATAAAAGTGTCTTTGTTAGATGTTCTCTGAGTTAACTAGCATGTTACCTAATTAACCTTTCGTCACCAATTATTGTTAACTGGTGAGGATCCATGATTACTATAAATAAAGGTAGCATAGACACAAGTTTGTCATTCCTGAATGAAAGGGAGCATAAAATGGCAAAATACGCTCAGTTAAGCAATGAAAAAAGACAGTCTGTAATTACTTTAAGAAAAGAAGGTCAATCTTGAAGACAAATCACATGAACTTCGCAAGTGTCTGTAACTGCTGTGGCCTCGTGTTTGTGGGCTGTTATTAAGGCAAAAGAGTGGCTATTTTGAGGAATCCAAGATTTAGAGACAATTTTCAATTTTCTTGAACATTGCTTTAATACTCCTTATGTTTTGTATATTGTAACGTGTTTTCATTTTCAAGTATTTACAGAAATGTATACAACGTAAAACATTGTCAATTCTGAAAAAAAAAAATACTTTCCAGCAAGTGTACTCAAACTTTTGACTGGTACTGTATATTTTATTGGAAATTGTAAGCCTTTGACATCCAATTGAAAATTATCATCAGGTTGTACCTTATTGATGTTAGGTTCCTCCATCATAGTATTTTTGGCATTTTCATTGTGGTCCTCTATCAACTATATCATAGGAAGAATAGCCACATTGTATAAAAGAATGAGATGAATCATGCAAAGCAAACAGAAAATAATTAAATCACTCTGATTCTATTAATATTACTTTTTTTAACCATTCAATGTCTGGATGTGAAAGAGAAAAGATCTTGCTTAAGCTTCATCACAAATTATATAAAGGTGTACACAAGCAAAACACTTAAATCACAGGAAAGGGGAAGTAATCAGATGGTGAGCATAATTTCTCTAGAGGGAATGGCATTCATATTTAACTTAAAACTTAATACATGCTATTTAGAAAAGTGTAAGGACCATGCAACATAACTGTTAAATGATACGAGACAGAAGGTACCCATGTAATTAAAGCATGCTTTCATAGGTACCTCATTTTGACCCCTTTTCTTGGAAAATATGTTTCGAATGAAGGTCTCCTGCACCTCGTCCTGCTTCACCAGGTATTGCCAAAGCCTTTTCACCGGGAGTGCAGAGCGTTGCTTTGACCTGAAGCAAAGCACAATAACATTTAGTTTGCACTATTCAACTGATTATACTGCATCATAAAGGGATTTACAAAGACAAATGCAACAATTAGTGTGCAAGATACAGAACACTGTCTATTTGTGTCATTCATTCTAACTAATTCCCTTTTTAATAAAGGGAAAAAACAACCTGCAGACTAATTCACTAGCCCATACCCTCTAGACACCCAAGTAATTTGACTCCCAGTGATCATAAGTCCAAGCTGTACGGCACAATTTTATGACAGCATTCGCTTGAGGAGGCCCAAGAGTGATCAGAGTATAAATCAGACCCTGCAATAGCACGAGGAAGAATATGAACATTGGGAATGCAATAAAATGAACGCTTACTCACTGGAAAGGAGTGTTAGTGGGCTCCAACAGTGCTTTGTGGCGAAGGATGGCAGGGCCAGGTGGTACTGTATCTTCAAGAGTATGTGAGGAGATGAATTTGGAGGGTGGGCCACCAAAAATCTCCAGCCTCTTAAGAAGCACTTGCTCCCACCTCTGCAGTGTCTTCAGAATTGAATGACAAAGTGGGGAGCCAACTGGCAGCTCTGCATGTTAAAGGACAAAGATTTTACAGCAATATCCAGCTGAGAGAGTAATAAGAATCCTGTGGCGGAAATCAGAGTGCCAGGTACTATAAAAATCACTGACAGATGAATTATGAGATCGTTGACAGAAGATATACAGATAAAATGGATTTATAAAACAAAAAATACATTCTACCTTAAAAAAATGCGTAAATTAATGCAAAACCATTACTTCAATTATATGAGAGTCATGGATGTTACCTGAAAGATCATGTCCTGCTATAGGGTAGAAAGTCTTCAAGTTGTAAAGAACCATTTGCACCATGGCCAAACGCATAAGTGACCAGCTGAAATAGAGCCATTAATTAGCAACTCTCATATGTGTAACCACTAAAACATAAGCAACCTAATCCTGAGCGATGAAAGAAAATAATTCCCAATATACACTTGCAGAAATAAAACAAATTGGTAAAATTAAAAATCAGCTTAGCATTATTTCTCCCAGCACAATTAACTAGATTAGATCATGTCAGCCTAACAAAAAAATAAACAAAGCAACTACTAAAGGGACAAAGACTTCAGTCCAAAAAAACAAAACCTATCAGACAGTACAAGCTGAAACATAATACAATCCCTATCTGTGTTAATACCTTCTGTTTCATAATGCAAATTAAATCAGAACATCTTTTTTCAGCAAGTTTTACAGTATCAGCACACATGCATTATTCAGCCTTATATGTAGTTTACTGATCTTAAACCACTGCAGACATTTCTTAAAATATCAGTAAAAGATCTTGTTAAATTACTCAGCTGCACTGTATTATAACTGTCTTTTTTTTTTTTTTTTTTTTTTTATTACTAAAGCAGCACAATGATGAGCAAACTACAGTTCCAGTTCCATTGAAGACCTCCCCCCCCCAAATACCTATATGAGTTGGGATTGGAATGTTCTTGAAGCTGGGTTTCTGAAACATAAACATCTTCATCACCATCTTCATCGTCACTACCTTGGCTCTCCTCCGAGTCATACTCCACCCTGCTTTCTGATGGTGGAAGAAAGGGCTAACAGAGAAACAGACAGAACTCCCATTAAGACTGACCTTTGCTTTCTAGACAATTAGGATGATGACATTTTTACATCACTATTTTATATCAAGAAATACAATAAATAAACAAAAACGTCCTTAAAAAAAAACAACAAAAAAAACAAAAACAAACACAATTTGTAAACGCTATCAATACCTTTGCTATGAAGTAGTCCCAGATACTAAGTTCCGGCGGAATGAACTTCTCTCTGAAAACAGGCATTTCCTGGTTCAAGACTGGCGAGGTCGAGCTCTGTAGACTTTCTCTGCTTGCCCCTTTTGTTGACAAGAGCTTGAAACGCTTGTGGTGCTTCTCCAATTCATCATTAACAGTAGTGACTAAAAACAACAGTAACAATGTAATATTCACGTTAAATACCATCATGCAAAGCAAAACAATCTGCTTCCACATCCTGGTAGTTGCATATGCGCATTAACTTCTTTCCTATTATAAAACAATTAGGTGTCTGAAGCAAAGCAACATTCTAACTCTACATACTTACCTATGTAAAACTAGGATGGTGTCCAATGTAAAACATTCTGTAAATATGAATTTCCTATTAGCCAAATACCAACAAAGAGCATTGTTTGTTACTGTATTTGAAAACTTTAAGAATTACGCCTTTCCTGACATTTGTCTTACTGCAGTAATAAACCTGTTTCTGATTATCCAAAATTTGTAATTCTTAAAATTGTCCTTACTGTGAGTAATATGTACTTTTCTGTTTTGCATTTCTGCAATTTTGTTTTACAGAACTGGAAGTATCAATGTGCATATGTTTTAATACTAGAAGTAATTATTTGCAACTTTATCTACTATACTTTCTCTGATGTATTTCAGTTTCTTCAACTCTTTTATAGCTATGGGGGGGGGGGGGAGATGGGAAGATAACTACATTTAATTACAAAGGAAAGGTTTTATTACAACTTTCATGGCAATGAGCACTGATGAATCTCTTAACATTAACCAGGAGTTTAACCAGGAATACAGTGGTTTACCTGGTTTAATTGCTCTGAGTTAGTTTGAATGCATTTTCTGCTTACTTCAATATTTACATTGTTTTTAATCAGTTGATAAAATGACAGCATTTTATTAATAAAAGGAATAGAAAATGAAAAAAAATGAAACGTTTAAAATCACAATATTTTCACAGCTCTGCTTATGTTAGGAATTTATACTTTTATTTTGCTGGAGAGGAAAATAACAAATGCTAATAATGTTCTAGTATTTTCTAGTTTACTTTTAGCCTGTTCATAAGAAATCAAATGATATTTTACACAACTATGGAGAAGACCAAAACATTTTAAATGCATGCACATGCAACAAGAGAGTTCAGTGTATGAATACAAAGGATAACAACATTGCAAGTTTAAATACACACACAAAACACCCGATACTATTCAGTCTGGAAGCTTTTAGCTCAAAAATAATACTGAATCTGAAATTTGCAGAAACACAGTACTACACTACCTGACCAAATCTGGTGAATAATTTAAGCTAAATGAAAAATCTTTCTACATAATTTGAAGATGCTGTTAATTAATTAAGTCTGTACAACAAACACAAACCTTTTCTTAAAAATCATGCGTATTCAACTGATATTTGTATTACACTGCAGTGTGTGGCAAAATGTGTTAAATAGTGAACAAAGTCCATTAAAGATATTGTTGTGCTATTCTTTCGCTCATAAACTAAAATCGGCAAGGCAGAACGCCATAGAGCATATTATTTTCTTAGCCAGTCTAAATCTCTGTGCAAAATGGCAATTCCGACAGCCTACTCACAAGCATCTCCAAAACCCTGTGCTATATCAGTCTGAGAGAGATCCCAGGCAACTTCACTGTCTACTTCTTCTTTAAAAGTAAGATAAAGTAAGAAAGCAAGGATGAAGAAAGCAAGAATGGGGGGTTTATAGATACAGTCGGCGCTGCCTAACTGGGATAGTGACAATGGTTGATGGTTCTTCCCAATGCTATTTATGTTGTTTAATTACAAAGTCACTTCATTTAATTGGAATACGGTATTTTCAAATGATGAGAGGAGATCTCTTCCAGAGCAAGCCCGGTTTGAGTAGCATAGTGCAATGAGTAGGTAAGTACGCTGTGACTTGCATAAATTTTGTAGAAGTCCTGAAGGAGTTCCCTGTGGTTTCTCAGGCTGCTGTGGCAAAATTGTAGTGTCAAGATCGCAGGTCCCTTGCCTTGTGATACGATATGATTTCATTCTTTTTCATTTCACGTAGAAATAAAAAAACAGTAATTAATTTTGTTTAGGTACAAAAATAAAAACAACTGACTTGTATTTTAAATTATGCATTTAAAATTTAATTATTTTTCTTTTCATTTAGAAACAAAAAAGCGTGACTAAGGTTGTCTCAAATGCCTCTCGTTAAATTGGGACAGCCGCTTATTTAAGGATATTTTATCCCGACATTCCCGATAAAGCAGCACTGACTGTACGAAGAGCACATCCTGTGATTCCAGAAACCATTCAAAAACATTAAGTTAAACTAATTTTGTACAGTTCAAGTATTAAAATAAATAATCACTAAACATAAATAGTCACTCTTCACAAACTAACTTTTTTTTTTTTTTTTTTAAATTTAGCTTTGCGTGCGTGCTTGTGTGTTTAACTTGTGAGTTAAAGCTTTGGGGATTGGTTCCAATGATGACAGATTTCCAATCAAAACTCAAAAGAAAAATACATCTAAAACCAGAACAAAACCAACAGAAACTAATTCTATACCAAGATAAATGGTATAGCTAACTAACACAATACAGATTTAACAATGCTTCCTCTTCAATACTCCAGCCTTTAAAAATGTCAAACTAATACAGTATGTGTTCTATATTCTTGTCACATTTTAGAAAAGGTATCTGGACTCACAGAAAGTATTTTTAAATTGCACAAAAGACACATGCCAAAAAGGAACATGCCACAGGTGACATACAATCACATAGACACAAGCCCTCAGTGGGATCAACATAAGACAAAGACTAGCAGCCACTCCACAGCAAGCACGGTAAGAATTATTTTGTAATTGTTAAGATTTCTTCATTCCATTCCAAAATAATTCAGCTACATAATGCTGTAACATTTGTTTTTTTCTCTTAAAGAATTCCCATGTGTTTCTCGCCTTGTCAATCTGCATTTAGGCAATCAATTGATCTAAATCTTACATTTTGAAATGGTAAGAAATTCAAAATGTACATAATGTTTATTTATATAAAAAAAACATGCCAAAGAATTGCTACTAAAATATATCTTCAATGTATACTCATTTAAATAACTATTACTTTTAGCTTTTAAGTAGTGAAATGCAATAAAATAAAAGAATGCCTTAAATGTTAAATAGGTGTCTATTTGTGTTGTATGATGCAAGGCTTTCACGAAACACTGAGAAATCCTGTAATAAATAAAACACAGGGTCATACACACAATGGGTAACCAGCCTTCAGCAAGCAAAAGGAGGTCTCTCAATATTGGTTCAATCAAAGCATTGGTTTAGCAAGGCGGTCCTCTCTCTACACACCTACACACACACACACACACAGGAGGGCTAAGACCTATATCTGATCTAAAGTCTTGCCTGTGGGACTTGTTGGTCTATGGGTACTGATGGCTGTAAGGGATTTAGAAAACCCCACACATTCCATGGAGAACACTACTACCTGATGAGGGTTAGGGATAGAAAAGGGCCTTCCTGTCAAAACAGAAAATACATTCTTACAATATATGGCGTTACAGATTCGCTACTAGTGGCAAGCACCTTAACAAAGGATAGTACCACATTATGTTACGACAGTGTTTTGCTATACTATGTGATGTACAGTTTAACATGTAAAGCAAAGACTGAAGATAGAGTACCATTTACAATGCGTTTTTTTAAGCCTTGGTTAATACAAACATGATTCTTTCTTAGTCATTTATTTCCTGTTTAAGGCTCCATAGCTTTTAAAACTTTAAAAAGGCTAGTCCCAACTAGTACAAGGAAATATTTGAATACTATCCTTTGGTAACAAATTAAATTCTAAAAGTTTATGACCAGTCCTTACAGGGATACAAGCATGATATTTCTTGCCTTCAAAAAACAAATTCAACACTAGATTTACTAAGCCTTAACCGATGTAGAAAAAAGATAGGTTAGGATTCAAAACTTCAATTAAGAATATTCATTTAGGGCTCCTTTGTAGATTTACAAAAATGTCTCGGCAAAAAACTTTTGCATTCTTAATATTTTTTGTAAAAAAAAAAAAAAAAAAAAAAAAAAAAAACACAACACGTGCCCACGTTCGTACGTCGAAGCATGTATACACTATACAAATAAACAAGAATAAGCATATTACTAGCATTATATATTGTTGAAAAAGAGTGGTGCAAAGCATGTACTGAAGTAAAGATTTCCCATAGCCTTTTTAAAAGGTATGTTTTGCTGTACATAATGACTTAACTTTCTGTTCTTTAACTGTTAATACTAAGCAAGATAGCTAAGGACTTAACTTCATAAAAACTTACAAATGTAGAAAAGAACAGTACCAACCTGTGGTAGGCTTTTTCGGGCTCTGTTCCTTTACAGGAATCCGGGCTCCACCTCCAAATACTGCAGCCCACATCTTGCTGTTCAGTGGATGGGCTACAATGTGAAAGAGCTCATTGCTGGAATGTGTTGCAAGCCCATGGACAAAGAGACTCAGAAAAACTGCTGTTAAAATCTCACAAAGCAAAACAGTTAATCCAGGCTGGTCTTCCTCTCCAGAAGAATTTAGAAGACGTATCAGAGCTGCAATACCTGGAAAATGAAACAAACGTTTTTTTTTTTTTTTTTAATGAATCAAATATGAACAGTATTTATAATTAGAAAAAGTATTGGCTATCTTTGCAATGACTTCTGGCACCCAGAATGGAACGTTCTATTACAGATTCATGATGTGATAAAACCATCATCATACTTTTATAGATTTTGGAAATGCATGTTCCAAGTGTAGGCCAGTGCCAGTAATCTGTAATCCCATTGCAAATCTTGCGTTAAGGAATGCATATTGCACTACATCAAAACAAATAACACAAGGGCCAATGAAGGGTATAAAAAAACAGGTTAGTCTGTTTATTCTGTACATTAGTTTAGACACATCAATTATAAATGCAACAAAGCTGAACTTTCAATTTAAGAACATAGCATTGAATCCCGCTGTTGAAAGTATTATTATTTTTTTTTAAATACAAAATACTTCTCACAATAATTATAGTAGTTCTATCCTTTTATTTGGAAAATTAATGATTTACAAGTTAAGAATTGGGCATCTTTTACCAGACACATTTTTATGGAGTTCATGTTACAGTGTAGCAATCTGATAGTGCTGAATAAACTTCATTTAATTGGTAGTAGCGGTAGCATGTTGGCACAACTTTAGCACAGCACATTAAGGAATCTCTTTTGTACTGTGAGACATTTAACAAATACTTACATTTAACCACCCTTGGAGATACAAAAAAACAGAGATGACCGGTAGATCTGTTGTAAATTCGGATGGCCACGATTAGGTAAGCAAAATTGGAATGTTTCTGTAATATCATTCTAAAAACTTACAAATTGTTGTAAACACCCTTTTTAAAGCAATGCGCGTTTAACTATTGGTATGTTCTTATGATGTGTGCTATATGAAATATTAGCATAGCCCCTCCTTAATTATTATCAAATAACACCCACTGGTAAGGCACTTGCTAAAAACCCTTGTCAAAATAAAAAGGACAGGGTCAAGGTCCCCCCCCCCCCCCACCCCCCCCCCCCCCCCCCCCCCCCCCCCCCCCCCCCTTTTCATTGTTAACAGCCTGACAACTCTTTACACTTACAACCGTAAAGTCTGTTTCAAAGCACTTTTCAAAATGGCAGGTCTAGTGCACTGATATTGTAAGGTTTATTGCTCATATTGTCAAACAGGTAACACAGGAATAACGAACCATGACGTGATGTGGAAGAGAAAAGCCAGTGCACGTTGTTATGTTTTTTCCTCCAGTGATTTAGAAGACAGATCTCAAACCCCAGTGCACTAGAGCAGCCACTTTGAAAAAAGCTTTGAAACAGACTTTAAAGTTATAATTGTAAAAAGTTTCAGGATGTTAATGAAAAGAAAAATGTCAGGTCCTTTATTAGCTGTTATATGTATGCATTTAATGTACAAAGTTAAACTAAAGACTAGGATTCCTTTAGGAGGTATATATTTGTGTTAATCATGTTTTTATATTTTACCTGGCCATTGGGCTGGGGATGTATTGGGTGTTACGGTCTCATCCAAACTCATTGTTCTCACAGGATGCTGATGTGTCAGCAGAAAGCTCTGGTAGATGATTCCTGTGAACTGGTTTGCATGTGAGGCACTGAATAAATAATAGAGATAGTCAGCCACAACGGATAATTGGGTTTATCATGAAATCCAGTCTGGGAAGAATTTCTAAATTACTCATTAGTCATTCTAATATCCCTCATCAATCCCAGGTCTATCGCTTAAGCAAAGAAATGCAGGAATACACAATCCTTTTCTTTTAAAAATAAACATAATTAAATACAGATTGAAAGCACTTTGTTTTCTTATGGGTTTCATTTCATTTATAAGAACTGGAGCACCATTTTTTAGCTGTTCCAGCAAAATGGGGTTTTGTGAAATCTTTGGCCTCAAATGGTGTTACCTGTATCTACCCTGCACATGACTCTGCCCAGCAATAACCACAAATGTAGTTCAGCGAGAGAGCGTTAGAGAAACTGCTGACCAGAGACAGACACAGAGCGAGAGAGAGTTTTATCCATTGTATCTAGTGCCAGACAGGAACTGCTTTACAGAGTGACACACAAAAATAATGGGACATGGTCGAAGTATGTAAAATTGTAAATAGTTCTCTTCAGTGTTCCATATTCTGTTTTGTTAAAAAAAAAAGTTGTGATTATGTTCACTTGGTAAAAGTGCTAATAAAACAGTTGTTTTTCACCCAATTTGCTTCATTTTTCCTCCGTGTTCATTTCATATTGAACTTCACTGGTGCAGTTTTTGTTTTTTTTGGGCCATCTATGATTACAATATATATTGCACTGACCAAACGTGAATTTTTGAAAAAGCTTTTTTTTCATATATTCTCATCTCTACCACATGTAGTGGCCTTTCATTTGATATAAGTTGCCTGCACGCAGCACAAACTATCCAGTAGTTACATATACATAAATGAAAACCGTGAAAAACAGGCAGAAATAGGGCTAAATGTTAAGAGTTAATGCCAGTGTGCACAAATCTGAAAAAATGAAGCGTGCAAAATAAACAATTACCTGTAACTGTGACTATTACAAAGACACTGGTAGATACAGGCAGAAAGTGATGCTGCTAAGGTGTGCATTACATAGACCTGAAAAAAATACAGGTTTGAAATAGTTAGAAGGCGGCTAATTATTTTTTGTTTTCTCTAACTGAAATACATGTACTAGAATATGTAATTGCATCTTAACATATAACATCATCTGAAATAACTTCCATGGCAACCACTGTACTCTTCATCTGAAGTCATCCTTCCTTTTCAGATAGGAGGTCTGGGTTGTATACACTCTTAATAAGGAATGAATCACATAGCACTCACCTTGTTATTTTTACTGTCTGGATGTGGTGGGGAGTCCAGGTCTATTATCGTATGTAGTATGTCGTGAGTGAGGTTGGTCAGGTATACTACAGGATTAGCAACAACTGTTTTTGCACTGGCAGTACATGCTAATAGTAGAGGTATAGATGTTTGGTGTGGTACAGGGCTAAGGGCAGTTTGTGTTGTGCTTTCCTAGAAAAAGAAGGGAAATTGTTTTTGTTACTGCTGATCAATAGCTACAGTACTCCACCCCAAAACAACACCTTAGCAGAAACAAGTTGATACTGGCAAAGAGTCACATTCAAAAGTACAGTATTTCCTCCACCTACTTTTAACATGTTAAGTATTTACTACATTAAGAATACAAAAAAAACCCTGAAACTGCAATAAAATATTTTAATGGTTTGTATTAAGGGACAGCAACATATACAGGTATACGGTACCATGGTAAGCCCACTCACCCAGTCTGCTCTGACTTCGAGGAGTGGATATTAGCTGGTATCATACTTAACCCTACACAAAGCTGAACTATCATTAAAGGGTTATACAACTATCCAGTGCATATTGCACAAAGGCCCATGCATTATCAAAAGCCAAAACTCATGTATATGAGCTACAGTGAATGAGAGTGTCTATACGAAGTGCCATCAGAATTCAGTTAGCAGTGCTGCAGACACCTTGTGTGAAATGCATCCTCCCGCATGTTAATAAACTATTAAAACAGAGTGCACGGTACAGTACCTGCTGGGACTCCTGTAAAAGCAGAATTAATTCCATTCTGACTGATCCAAGCCCTCCTCCATGAGACCCATGGAGACTGCAGTAGCTGAGAAAGATCCTAAAGAGAGGCTGGTTCTTAAGAAGCCACAGTCTCCTTTTTTGAAGATACTCCTTTTGCTGTACGGCTCTCTGTTGGTTAACGAGATCCTCTGCTGACTGTCCTGTGACAGTTTCGTCAACATTTCCAGCTATCCCTTCTTCAAGATACTCCAAATCAGGGTTGTAATCACAAGCCTTTTGCAAGGCCACAACCTCCCTCTCTAACCAGTGGTATAGTTGGTACCTAAGCTTACCACCTTCAACCTCATAGCCAGTTGATAACGTTCGGAGTTCTGTAGTTAGGATCTTAAGACATGCACTGAATTTCAACTGGGCAGCTATACTGTCTTCTGAAGGGGTTATAACGTCAATCTCACCAACTGTGCAAGAATCTGTGTAGGCAGAACTATTGTCCAGTTCCCCTTTGATGATTATGTTGTTGTTTTCAGTTTTGATGTCTTTCATGGACAAGCCAGATTCCTCGTCATCAGTCTCATGTTCCTTATCACTGTCCCAATTTAAATCCAAAGCTTCATCCTGAATAATCAAAGAAGACTGGCTCCAGTCCAAACTGAGAACAGATTCTGACTGGCCATTTGTCAAGCAATGAGAAACTGATCCAAAACCATTTACCACTGTCTGAGACCAATCACAATCAGAGTCTTTTTCCTCTTTTGTTTCTGGTGAGAGCAAAGAATCTTTGGTGCTCTCAGAGAGGCTGGAACTTTCTTTACTCAGCAGCGGCTTTGATTTCTTGACCACCTTTGGCATCTTAGACAAGACCTCTAGTGCTAGCATAGGGCATCCTGCTTTAAAGTGAGCATGTGCAGCTGTAAAGAACAACCTCCTCTCAACCAAGTTGATTGTATCTGCAAAGCTGTTTTCAACAGTTAGCCCCATCTTGGCGGAAGGCTTTTCTGAAGAAGCAAAATGGCGGCGTAGTAAAAGAGGGTGGGTCCGTAAGTAATTGTAAAAGTTGAACACCATGGGGTTACAAGAGGAGGACATGGCACCAACACCTAAAAACAATAAACATGAGGTGCTTTACTTATCCATTGTGGGTTAAACACATCAACCTTTTTGAAAAGGTTGAAAACATGAAACATGGCATAATATTGTGTATTTACCAACTTTTGCTGATATAAATACAAACACGCAGAGTATGTTTAGTAACATACATCCACCGACATGAATGTACATAATGGTGGACCAAGTATATGTCCACAGTAGCTTGGTAGCCCATCAGCATCTTGTGAAAAATAATATCCTAAGCAATCACAACTGCACTAGTATTTCTTTAGAGGCAAGCCAAACTCTTAAATGTGTGAAATTCCTATTTATCTCCAGTGAGGGGATAGTAAGAAAGTAAGTAAGTAAATAAATAAATAAAACAAGCAAAACCATGTTTGTTGTCTAGTTTACCAGTGGGTCCTGCATCATCTTCCTCTCTTACAGGTTGCTCCAGTAGAGTATCAAGAGCCTTGCTGTAATCCTCCAGTATCCAGTAAGCCATGCTGCGGAAAAAAGGGTCCTGGTGCATCTGGGAGAGGGTGAATCTTCTCTCATTAGAATCATATCCCAAGATCCGTTTCTGCAGTACATTCTTGTACGTGGAGGACACCTCAAATTCAGACTCATACAACCTTGATATCACCAGAGCCAGCTGAATATCATTCATTTTCTCAAGGCAAACCTGAATAATAAATTAAATGAAAAAGTTCACATACCGAATGTTGTTGCAGGTTGTGAACATTATTAGCTTCTTCTAGGCATCTGCTAAGATACGGCCAATGTTTATTGCAACGTAGTGTTTAAAGCAAAGCACTAGGAATCACCAAATTATATATATATATATATATATATATATATATATATATATATATATATATATATATATATAATTTCTGAAGTAAAAGCTAGCTGTCAAACTGAGAAACCCTGCTAAGACTTGCTATCTCATCTAGGGATAGAGGAAGGGAAAACATACATTCTAAATATTGGTAAATAAATCTATTAACCTATTTGCTAAATAATACTTGCAGTCCTGCTTGTTGTTACCAGTATAATGCACTGGTGAGACCGCACTTGAAATCCTGTGCCCAATTCTGGTGACCACAGCACCAAAGGGGCATTGTGGCCCTGGTGAGAGTCCAAAGAAGAGCAACCAGACTAAATCTCAGAATGTAATGGATTGAACTACAAAAAAAGCCTGAAAGAACAGCCTATTTAGCCAGGAACAATGAAGAGTCAGGGGGGACATGACTGAAGTATTTACAATCTTAAAAGGAGATGACAAAGTTAACCCAAAACCAGGACCAGAGGACACTTTTAAATAAATCAAAATACACAGGAAGGAGACACTTCTTCACACAATGGAGAGGGTATTGAATGGGCTACCTAGTCATGTTATTGAGGCAGAAACACACAGATCATTTAAAACACAACTTGACAAAGATCTGAGATCAATCAGCTACTTGGAACCAAATAATCTTAGACAGGGTGAATGGGCTTCTCTCATATGCACATTTTCTTATGTTTCTTATACTGTACATGTACCGACTACAAGTTATCCTGGTGGAGCCAGGGCCATGACAGGTGAAATTCCTCAGTTAACAAAATGAGGCAAAATGGTTTTGAACACTGCCTTACTTCTACACCAATATTACCATCTATACTATGGATTATTAATTTACCTCAACTGCATCTTTTAAGGAACCAGCCAGAAGGAAGAAAGCTGCAGAGTGCTCAAAGCGCTGCTTTCCCAACAGTGCAAAGGCATTCTTTAGTGCTGCCTTCCTCCACCTGTCTTCACTGAAGTTGTTGTTGAAAAATGGAGTCATCTTTGAGTCCCCCTGAGACCTGAATGTTAATGTTAAGATAGTGTAAATTAAAGCAGAACAGTAGTATACCTTTTCAAGTTAATCATTTCGCTTGCATTCCTGTACTGTCTTTGCACCAAAAATAAACATAGCTGACTACTTGGCAGGATTCACACACAGCTCAATGACACCTTCGGTAAGGTCGATCAAGATTAGTTTGAATCAGGGTCTATGAAACCAGCCTGTAGCTTCCCATGGTATAGTCATAAATTAGTACTTAAGTTATGCAAGAATAAAGGCTCCTGAGTGGCGCATCCAGTAAAAGCACTCGTCCAGGCTATTCCTTTGCCGACTGAGGATGGGAGCTCCCAGGAGGCGGCACACAATTGGCAGAGCTCAGCCTGGGGGGAGGGAGGGTAGGTTGCCCAGCTCACCGCGCACTGGTGACCAGTGTGATCTGGCTTGCCTGTTATCTGCCCAGGGCTGCACTGTTCTCTGACGCTGTAGCTCTGGTGGCTACATGGTGCGTCTGCAGTGTGTAAAAAAGTGGGTGGCTAAAGGCACACGCTTCGGAGGACAGCGTGTGTTCGTCTTCGCCCCTCCCAAGTAAGCGCCGGGGTGGTAGCAGTGAGCCGAGCTAAACAAAATAATTGGACACTACTAAATTGGGGAGAAATTAACAAAAAACTAACTGCCAACTACTAAATTAAAAGAAAATAAATAATTATGCAAGAATAAATAAAATGACTTTGAAAATAAACAGTTTAGCTATCACTGATATTTGAACACTCTAATCTGCTACCTGCCTGGAAACGTACCTGTATAGACCCCAAACCACAGCCTTCTTTTTCATAGCGAGATAATAAATAGCTGCATCCAAGGGATCATTATTTCTCTGGAATGCTGCTTTTGCTACCTGTTGGAAGAAACAGAATGACTAAATGAAGTGTCTGAGGGATCACATTTGCTATGAAATATATATTACCATTATACAGCATGTATTATTCAGGTCCAAAGAGAAGACAAACATAAATAATTTTTTTTTTTTTTTACTCTATGCATTACAGCACTCAGCAACTTAATTTGGATAGCAGTGATTATTGGGACAATACCACACAGTTTTGTTATTTTTCCTCAGTCATATGACTGATTCATTTGTTATGCAAATACCATACATTTATTCTGTACCATATGAAAGCTGCATCTCCTTGTTGCAAGCCAGATTCAGTCAAGCAAGAAAGACTTTGATATAACTTTGTTATATTTTGAATTAAGTCTATATATTACAGTGCACTACAATGTAACCCCCCCCACACACACACACAGCATACCTTTTCTATGCATCTTCGCAGTGTGTTGGTATTTCTTACCCACCAGCCTACTCCCATAGCTCTCAGCTCTGACCAAGTAGGGTTTCCCTTCTGCATTGCAGGCAGCATGTTGAGCAGCTCCTCCTCTGCCTCAGAATGAAAGGCCCAGGAAAAATGGCAAGTAGACAAGCCTGGAGATAAATATTTGAGCAAAAACAATAATCTTTAATGTGAAAGACATCATATTCATTTTACACAACGCAATATACAGAGCATGTCAACATCTAAAAACCACAACATATTGACTTCCCCATAGTATGGACATAATGTCCAGGTTACATGAAGTCAGGACATGTTGCAAAAATGTAAATTCTCTTGGTATAAATTACCTTGGTGAAGAAGCTGGGATCGATGGGCAGGGGGCAAAGATGTTAGAAGAAAGGTATGAAGCCGCATGGCTAAAATGAACTTTAGACCACATTCATCAAGAGTCTCACCACCTTCAAACCAACAAATACAAATACATATATTAATAAATGTTGTTTTAATATAATGATTGTCATAAATAATAATAATAATAATAATAATAATAAATAATAATAATAATAATAATAATAATAATCTGTTACCTGTACTTTTGTGTCTGCTTTCTCCAACATCAGTGCTAGTGGTTGCAATTGTATCAGCTAAAGCCATTAAAGACATCTGCTCCATTCGGGTAAGTCCAGGTAGACTAGAATGCAAGAGATGACTGGAGAGAACTTGAGCATGCTCTGGGCCAAAGTAGGTGGGGCTGTACTGGGAAAGATCAATGACCTTTGGTTTTGTATCTTCTTCATCATCAGTATCCAGGAGTCCAAGGTCATCAGTGCCCAGACTAGGAGTCTGGAACAGATCATCATAATCATGACCTTGGGCTTCACGGTTTTCCTTCTTCAAGATGGAGTTGGTGGACTTATCTACTGCCTTATGAGAAGTATCCTCATCTGCTGCTAGCAGTGCATAAAGAGGGAGGGGAGGAATAGAGTCAATCTCTGTGTAATCTAAGTTTTCTGTTTTGCTAAATGTTTTGGGGTCCCTGGCTGTACTGCCGCTGGCACTGATTGACAGAGACCGGAGGCGCCGTTCATGATTTGTGCTGTTGTCCTTTAGAGCCACTACTTCCCCTGCAATGCACTTGACCAAGTGAGAGAGGATGGCCTTGGCCCTACGAACCTTGCCCAAGTCCATCAGCTCCATCAGCTGAACAGGGTGGTACTGAGGTAAGGTGGGGAATAGGTCATGGGCTGCTTCAAAAAGGCCATTGTCTTCCATCTCAACAGGAAGATCGTACATGGTCTTCTTTCCACTTAGCTTTTGAGCAAGGCTTGTCATTGATCTCGTCAGAGTCTTCTTGGCAGGCTTTTGGTTTACTCCATTGGTATGACCTTGTCTTACTGAAGTTATTAATGACGTGGTGCTACCACAGTCAATTTCTGCAGTTGTTAGTTCCGATTTGGCAGGTGGTTGCCACTGAGAATAAACGTGCATTTCACAGTCCATACCAACCACAAGGATACCGTCTCGCACCCATGAAAGAGAAACAGGCAAGGGAAGAGATCCCTCAAATGAGGCAACAAGATCTACAGACCGAAGAAGTACAAATCTGGAGTAAGAATGGTCTTTTGCTCCCTCCCACACAGGCAAAGCTGAAGCTGCAGGCCCTTCTTTACTGCCTTTCTCTGGCATTTTTCCAGAGCGCTGTCCATACATCAGGAGTTTGGAGCCAATTCCCACTGTTAAGATGTGTGATCCATCTTCTCTTGAAACCCAGTCTAAGTTAATCAGATGCTTGGCACTGGACATCACATGGATGTCACTTGACAAATACACATCTTGTTTGTTATAAACTGTTAAATTACGATCAATGCTTATTCTGGGGTCCAACATTGTGTTTGGTTCATCAAGGCTAAGTGTCTGTTCAAGGATCCACTGTGACCCACCAGTAGATTCACATTCAAAAATACCCACGTGCATTGTAAAGTCTTTGCCGCAGTATTGAGAGGACGTCTGTTTGTATGCCACTGCTATGCGGCTTGTGTTGCAACAGCTGACCTCAATTGGTCTTCCCATCACAGTTACTGTACTATTGCTTAGAAAACCATCCTCAATCAACAGTGGCCACTCTTCCCAAATGTACGTATAGCTGCACTGTCCACTGTCCTCTGCTTTGGACAATAAGGACTCAGGGTCAACCCTGCACCTCCAGAAACGAACTTTTCCATCAGAACAAGAAGTGGCCAAAAGATAGGGAGCAAGGCCTGTTGGATGTATGGAACAGGAACTGAGGTGTCCTGAAAAAAAAAAAAAAAAAAAAAAAAAAGTTGACATTTAATGCAATCCAGTACAATAGACATATACTCTGTGCTTCACACACTGTACAAGTGTTTGCAACGTACTTGTGCAATCACTACACATCGACTTTTTGGTGCAATACAAACATATTCTAACCTGCTGAAGGTGTAGCTCGAATAATTTCCACTCCATCTGGCAGCTTCATTTGTTGGCTGTAAACTCTTTCTGAGATGAGAGTTAGCCTGCTGGCACTATGTAAGTTAGTCCTGCAGGCCTTGTACTTTTGAGAGAGGGGAGAGGAGGACTTTTCGGGAGAAAAGCTATTCTGGCCATCTTGTGGGGTCAGGAGAGATTCAGGCTCAGCTTTGTCATGCTGGTCATCTGAAAGGAAAAAATACCTGTCACTCTTTACAGATTTAAAACAAATACTCTTAAATCTTAGGGGTTTCACTACACAAAGTGGGCTGTTGTTCTGGATATTACCACATTGGCCTATAACTACAGTATCTGTTATGCTGATGCTAGCACCCCTCCACTTTTGCTGAAGAACGTCACAATGTAATTTGTTTGTCAATAATTCAATTATGGGACACCAGTAGCCAATGTGTTGATACACCATAAACTGCTGTTTTTTGATGAATGGAGCCTATTGTGTTTACTAGAACATACAAATTAAAAAGGCCTTTAAAAGAATATGGAAAATGTAACTTGCCTGCAGTGATCTGCACTGACTTCAGGTGCAGGTGCCACATGTGTAGTAAAGAGTGTCCACTCTGAGTGTATTCAATAACAACCAAGTAGAACTTTTGAGAGAATCCCTTCTGGGAACCTGTGAAGAGCACAAAGCAGGCAAAAATGATTAGAACTGGAACAGTAGTGCCATACAGCAAAAACAAAAAAAAAATACCGTATTACTTCAATTTGGCGCCGCCCTCAAATTAAAGACACCCTCGTATTGAAGCCGCTTTCATAGATCAGCTTTATAATTGAGGCCACCTTCGAATAAACACCGCTAACAATAAAGAAAAATTAAGGCATGTTTTTCTCTCACTACTAAAAAAACACACACAGAGTAAACAAATAAACACGCAACACTGACTATGTACATGTAATGCCCCCGAAGAGACAGAAGCCTCAATCTAACACATAAATTAAAAACTAAAGTACACACACATAGTAACCACATTTTATTTTATAGTAGTACAGTTCTGAAAAAAAATCCAAGATAAACTACATACAGAACAGCAGTCCTTCTGACGTTCTTATAGGTGGTTTTGTTTTTCGTTCAATTTTAATTCCCGTGTACACATAAAAACAATGTGCTTACTATCTATGAGAAGATTTAGTTTCAGTTTCTCTTGCAGAGAAATTACAAACAAGCAAGTTACAGTGAGAAAAAAAAAAACCAAGTAGGATATATTGTAGTTTTTACAGAAATCAAGCTGATATTCTGACATCATTTTTTGGAGCAGAAAAACATCTATGTCACACTCTTGGACTTAACTGCCACACCAGGATTGTCCCGTCCCTTAACAACCAATACACACTCCTGATTCGCTAGTACAGTACTCCCCTGACCTTCCAACTCCCACCTAACAGGCTCTTGGTAACTGTCACCGATAATTGTACTGTAGTCAAAGTAGGTTAGCCACACACGCTGCTACATACAGGTAGGCTACCGTATTACAGAAAATAAGCAACTGCGACACTTCTAAAATGTCATAAATCATGTAATAAAATATTGCAGCTTTTGAAAATCGTAGTATTATTAATAAAGGCCGCCCCTGTATAACGATGGCCGTCGTTTAAGGGCCGCAGTCATTTTGATCAATTTAAAACAAACACCGCAGCACCAAATTGAAATAATACGGTATATTAAGAATAATTAATAGTATTGTTCCCAACAGTCCAAATCATCAACCATCATTTTTGGTTCTAGCCATACACTGGAGTACACAAAGTGTACTAACTTTGGAAGATAATGCACTCTGTTTTGCATGTCATTCCTGTTATGAGTTTGTTGAATTACATGCTCCTATGGAAAACATGAACTGCTTCTTTAGACTATATTCCTTTGCATACTTGACATAGTAATGAGATGTAATGCACAACAGGTGGGCCTAAAGAAATTGTTTATCAAATGTAATGGTTTGGTACTGAAACGTTAAACAATACTGAACAAAATGAGATTTCAAATACCATGAACCGTACTTGCTTAAAGTAAGCTCCTCTGAATTGTGTAGTAAACGCAAGCTTTTTCATATTTTCTCATCTCTCTCCCTGCACAGCTTCAGGAAACATTAAATAGTATATTTTGTTTAATTTTGTGTTTTTCATTTTGCTATCAAGTTGGATAATATTTTTGTGAAATGTATACCAGTTTCAGATGACGTGCTTTCCTCAGTTTCTTGAATCCCATCTCCTTTCATCTTTTTACCCAAGATAAAGTCTTCTTCAAAGACATGGAGGAGCTGCGTTTCTCTCCCGTGCTGAAAAAAGCAAATTATAAAACACACTATGTCAGCACCTTTGTGAATAATATGAACATCAAAATAGCAGAAGATGAGCATGTATCTTGTACTGTGCATTTCAGACAGCTAAATTATGAAAGAAAACCTGCAGTCTTATCAGAATTACAAGACCCTAAAACAAGAGAGGTGGTTAACAGTATATTACTAGTACATTTTCCATCTAGATGATTATTAATACAGACAAACTATAATAAACACTAATGTCTTCCATCTTCCAGTTGTCTATTAAAAATGTACATGTACACACACACACACACATTTAAATGATTAGAGTTTAGCATAATATTGAAAAAGAATATTAACCAATATTTATACATACAAGATCGGTGATGGCATCTAGTTCTATTATGCATCCTGGCCTTGCAGTTGATTGTTGACTTACGATGTTAAAAACCTCACCAACGTATTTCTAAAATGAAAAGAAAAAAAGTATAAATACCCCATTCAACAGGCTCATTGAAATATAAAAACAAACAAAAATTCAGCTACTTGGTTAATGATAGATACAGCAAAAACAAAGATTACTTAAAATACTATGTACATTTTATATACCAAAATTAGTCACTTTAATCAATTTGTTATGTGGTGAATATTTCAAATAAAGATTTACTGACTACAGTATGACTAAAGAACACTTACAAAACACAATAAACCAAAATTATTGTACATTATAAAGAACAGTTCTTCAAAACAAACAAAAAATAGTTTAAAAGAATACCAAACAAAGCTTTTCTTACTGAAATGTCTGGGTTAGAGAGCTCACTTAAGAGCTTTTTGGCCTCAATGACAGCCTGGTATAACCTCAGTGAATGGCCATCACTTGCAACAAAACAGGCAGATGGGGAGTTACCATAAGCCCCTACAAAAACAACAAAATTGAATTAACAGTAAAACAGTAATTATTTATCCATGGTCCCCAAGATCCCCACAGTAGATGCAGCATTTCCATTTTCATCCCCTGCAAAGTGGATACAGCAGAGGCGGTCGAACACGTATCACATTTCATACATGTTCCCATATATCTGGAGAATTGCTTATCCAACTGTCATGAAATGTGGTTTTAATATTATCAGAGATTTTTTGAACACCAGATTCTATGGATATAGGATATAGGTCCTCTGTCTTCCAAACATCTGCATGCCACACCTACAGTTTCTCATATGTCTAAAGAACCACTAACTTTGCCAGCAGTGGCAGGGGGTGCATGTTACAATACAGGAATAGGCGTACTTGTTCCTGCTATACCTGCAAAGAAGCAAGCTTGGGTAACAAGGCAACGAATCCGGAAATATCTTCCCATTTTTCATAAACCAATAAGGTTTTGCCTGTGCATACTGTACTTAATATCTAGCAACGGACACACAAAATGAATTACTGAATATTAAAGTAAATTGAATTTATAGGCATTTCAATAAATTTGAAACACTTAATTTTAAATTTACAGTAAATAATTCTGATTGTTCCACGTGCAGTTGGACTCATGAAAACACTCCTAAAACCTAACATCACACGAATGGCGTATCCCTAGCATAGGAACTCTAACACCAAATTATGTAAAACAATGCATCTGTTGTCTATGATTAAATCATTCACTGTTTTTATAAACAATTCAGGACACTGAGCAGCTCACCTAAGCCAAAAGCTCTCATAAAACAGAAATGATCAACAATCAGCAAATTGATATGATCAGACTATGTAAATGCAGTATCATTATCTATACTTAAAGTAATGTTTATAGCCTTGATTGTTAATCCATTAAAAGCACAATTAGTTTACTTGGTGCTTAGAGCATCCTGGTCAAAATCAAAAGACACAATAGTAGAGAACAGAATACCAAACAATAAATATCACAGCTAGGCAGGGCGATTCAAAACAAATGAATATATATATATATATATATATATATATATATATATATATATATATATATATATATATATATATATATATATATATATATATATACACACACACACACACACACACACACACACACACACATACATATACACACACACATACATATACATATATATTAGTAATCACATTTAGTCAGAGATTTGCGATCTGTAAAACATTGACGTTTTGGCTACCAGTATCCTTTCCTGTTTTAGTAACACTCATGAAAATTCCAAAGCACAAAAGTTCTATTCAGACATTTTTTTTTGTCAAATATATAATACTACCATGTGACATTTAATTCATTTGTAAAATATCTGTGGACACTATCTACATTCCACATCAGTACTGTACCTCAAAACCATGTTTAACAAATAGGTTTTTGTTCCAGGGAACCTTCCTCATAGCATAGTAAAGCTTCTGGGATTCAAATTCAGTTTTAACAATATAACTGCTAAGAATGCAGCTTAACTCTTTTTTCAAAACCTATCCTCCCAATAGAACAGTTTGCAACACCAGCAGCAGTAAGTGACCACATTTGTTTTTCTGTGTGATGAAGCCATAACTGCAATCATTTAAAAAATATAGACAAACACTTACCTAAACAATTGCTAGGGATCAATGTAGGGAGCCAGGCCACATTGGAGAAGGCAGAAACGTGCAGTGAGTTTATCCTGGCTAGCTCTGAAACTCCTCCTGAGAATGACAGTGGTCCAACTGGATCCACTCTCCAAAGGATCAGCTCACTGTATATCGCATGAGGGTCCTGGAATGTTGCATCTACAGATACTTTGCTAAGCCTCTTTGAAAGTGGGTCACGGGGCATCGTATTGTCAAGACTCCTGTTATCATTCATACTGTCCACCTCTGGGGTCCTGAGTGCATTGTGATGAGATGTTGTTAGCAGCAAAGGTAACACCGAGTGGCAGGCCAAATCATTGAGGTGAAAACGATGACCACAGTATCTAGACTTGTGAGAAACACTCAGAACTGTAGAAAAGGCAGACTCCTCTGCAAAGCTGACAGCCCACTGGTTCAGAGATCCATCTGCATGCTTTGAGATCATGAGGACGTTGGGAGTGAAGATACTGAGTTTTAGACTGCTGGAAGATTTATTGTTGCCAGAAGATATCAACATTGAAGAGGAGCGGATCATGCCAGGGGGCTTCTGTTTGCCCTGCTGAATAGCAAGGTCCACGTTCTTGGTGCAGGCGTACATTACTATGCTTCTGCTTAAGGAATTGGCATCACCAGTTGGAAATGCTACTGGGATTCTAGAGACGAATGAGACCTTGAAACAAACGAAAGAGAAAAGCCATGAACACTTGACATAAATACCTCAATTGTTGACATTTGTGAAACTCAACATCTATAAAAGTAAGTAAACTGGGTTTGGGTCTATTTTTTTATATTTATAGTCTCAACTTTCTAGATCTACTGAAGAGAACCTATGGTCAAGTTGTCCAAAAAAAGTCTGCTAAATGACTGACTTTTTTTTTTTTTTTTTAAATCTGCTCTTCCATTTTAAGCAGGTATGATTTTTTAATTTATTAATTAATTAATTTAACACATTTTCAGTTGCTTCTTGTTATTGTCATGGATATAAATTAGGGTAAGGAAGTACAAGAGTTACACACTGTAAAACTGTAGGCAAGTTAAATGTTTATTTCCCATACTTATTCCAGAAACATTCTTTGTTGCATATTAAAAATACATTAAAAAAAAAAAAAAATCAACATTTGCTTGTTTTACACCAAAACAGTTATTTTTTAAGCCTTTGGTCACAGTACCTGAACTTGGCGAAACATGCCAGGCTGGTACTCATCAAGCCAGTCGACATGCCATACTAATAAAGAACCATCCATGGGATGAATACTGAACATCATGTCTGCATTCTTGTTCCATTCCGCAACCAGTATTTCAATCTCGTGATCAATAGCGGCAGCAGGTAAAGGCAAGGCGCCAGCATTCGAATAGTTGCTCTTCTCTGAAGATCCTTTCTTTTCATCCTTGTTGTAGATTGCTTCCAAAACAAAAGCCAGATAAACTCCAAAATACCATGGCATGACACTGAATTAGAAACAATCTGCTTGTCTTTTTACTCTCCTCCAAGTAGTAAGGGGCAGATTCATACAAAGCATTTTAACATTAGAGATATAACATTATTAATCCAATCTTTTTTTCTGAAAACCTGGCTCATAACACAACAAATGTAGATTTCCATCCAATTAAGTCAACATTTTTTGAGAAAATGCTGAGATGATCAAGAAAAAGTTCACAACCTGCCCCCCCCCCCCCTGCCCCGCCCATAAGTTGGGACAGCACTTTGCTGCGTGCAGTTACCATATATTTTTGGTATATATTTTTATTACAACATCTGTTCTCAAAGATAGTATAGTACGTGTCAATTAAAGGTAATCTACATCTGGTGGTGGATATTAAAAAAAGTGACTAAACGGGTTTAGAAAATACTGAATTTGATGTTGAACTTTTGTCACATATTGTACCTTCATCTGGCTGACAGGTCTCCTCTCCACTGGTCTCAGGAGGCTGCTGCTCAAGACTCTTTTGTAGCTGCTGTAAGAACACTTCCATGGACAAGGTGAAGTGTAACTCTTTGTTATTCAGCCAGTGCACTACAAAGGGCCCATTCTGGTCTTCATCATCATCATCATCATCGTCAAGGCTCATGGATGTTATGGAAGGAAGTAGCGGAATGTCTACACAAAACAAAACACACGCACAATGTAAGATGTAAATGCCCAACACACAAACACAAAGAAAATCTGAATGATCTGAAATCAAGCTATTTAAAAAGGGAAATACCATATACATTTTACATTACCTGTCTATTACCCCATTACTGAAATTCTCTGCTTAGGTTGTTATTTAGTAGGCCTATGAAATCATGTCTTTCTTTTCTGAAAAGACCTTTAAAAAGCTGACCTTCTAAAGATCTTCAGCTCTTAAACAGATGCAGAGTTCAAGTTACTTGTAAAATGGTATAGCTAACTTGAAATCTGTAACTGTTTAAGAGCTGAAAACAATTCAAAAGGTCTAATTAAGCAAATTAGCAGTTAAATTAATGGTCTAGTTATGTAATTGAGATCTCAGTTGAAACCAGCAGACACAGTGGGTCCCAGGACTGGGGTTGGGAATCACTGAGCTAAGCAGAGACAACCACTGAAAAAGAACAAAAAACAGTTACGAAATAAAATGTAGATGATACAAAATATACCTTTAAGGCACGGCTTCTCAAACTCGGTCCTGGGGACCCCCTGTGGCTATTGGTTTTCATTCCAACCGAGATCTCAATTACTTAACTAGACCCTTAATTTAACTGGTAATTTTCTTAACGAGACCTTTTCACTTGTTTTCAGCTCTTGCAGTTGCAGTTCAAGTTACTTATCAAATGTTATAGCTAGCTTGAAATCTAGTATGGTACTTAAATTTGCTAGCAAATGTGTTCCAAACTGCACTGAAAGGAACATTTTCTTAAATAATGTACACATCTGTTGAGGTGAGGTGGGACCACAAGGAACCTTTTTGTGTATCTTGAAGAATTTAGTGAACCAGTCAAGGTACAAGGCTAGATCCGCCCATTAATCACTAACTGATTGATTGTGTTCACTGTTAAATAAAACCAAAATGTTGTGTGTGTTTTGTGTGATGGGGAGGGAGCAAGTAGATTTTTCTAGCATTTTGTCCCTTAGACTACAATTAAAAAAAAAAAAAAAAAAATTACACACCCCTGATATACTGAAATCAGTCAGCACCATTAAGTTAATAATATTTAGATTGGTCATTTGTAATAGCTGATTTATAGAATATTGTGGCAGTATATAGATGTATGATGATTTATTTCTAGATATTATTTTGCACGCATTAACAAAATTGTGCAGATTTATAATAATATAATAATAATAACAATAAAGTGCAGATTATTCTCAAATCACTTTTAAACTCTCTGCACTGTGAAACTGTAAACAGCAACAAAACAGTTTATGCATGCACCCTGTTTATTTTAATCTAAGACGCAATCTTGAAATTATCTTTTTCATATTCATGGGTCTGAGCAACAGTTTTTCATTAATAACATGATGTACCGTATTGTGTTTCAGCAATTAGTGAAAACGGCTTGTCTTGGTTTGAGTGTCCATAAACAGAATGAAATTATCCTGTTCCTTGAATATCTGTGAGAGAGGAGCTCAATGTTTAAAAACTGTCTAGTTGTTTTTAAGCACAGCAGTAGAATGCTGCACAGGAACACAGTACAACAGTGGTTCCTACTCATACATGGTTACTACTGGTGGAATAAGTGTGTGTCATGGTGTTGCTATGTAATTACATCAGGTAACTTGATTTTATTATTTCCAGGTAATTACACTACAGTGATCAGGAATTACATGGCTATCGCCCCATAATCTGATGTGATACCTAAAAATCTTATTGATAGCAATTCACATAACCATTTACTGTGTGTGTGTCATATATTATATATATATATATATATATATATATATATATATATATATATATATATATATATATATATATATATATATATATATATATATATATATATATATATATATATATATATATATATATATATATATATATATATATATATATATATATATATATATATATATATATATATATATAAACACACACACAAACACACCCTGGTGGATCCAAGTGTTCTTTCTGAACTACTAAAATCACAACTGGAATCCTGTTCTCTCCAGTAATAAATAGATGTCTCGTCATTGGGAAGCCATTCCTTTATGTACTGGAAATCCATATCCAAGATTACGGATGCCAATGGTGTGTTACTTAAAAGTTGAAAGTAATTTATTTCCCTTTGTTTTAACAGACAGCTTTTCTATGAGGTGCTTCGGTAAGATAAGACACTATATAATCCTAAAATGCCAAATGAAATTGATAACAGTTTGTCACAATGAGGATCAGGGCTAAATACAGCTACAAAAAAAACAGTTAAAGAAAAAAGTGTTTGGATCAGCCACATTTCTGGACTTTGAGACTACTTGTCTTGATACGAAATGTTTTACTAGCACAGACAAAGAGTACTTTCTTTGACAAATAAATACTTTCAAAATGAGAAATACAAATGCCTTTTTTTTTTTTTTTTTTTTTACCTGTTGCAGGGTTGATGCTAGCAGCTATGTGAAAGTGACAAAGTGCGTTTGCATGTACGCTTGAGTTCTTCCTATGGGCCTCATGGGTGTCCTGTTGGTGAGGCAGATAGCCTGTGTGAGCAGCCATGGCAGGAGATCTCCTCCCTCTCCTGAACTGCTTAAGGTTGAGCTACAAGGCAAATCATTCGTATAAAACATAATTTGCAAGAATTATGTGCCAGGAATATTTTTCCCAAAAATTAGTAATATAAAAATAAAAAAATAAATAGATGCTTCTAAATATTCTGCTTTTTTTACCGATATAGTTCAGACAATGACGAAACAAATGTTACAGGAAGTTATATACAAAAAAAAGAATAGTCTTATGTATATTTAAGTGGGTATCTAACATTTTAATTCCATAAATCGTTCCTGTTGTGCAATTGTTACATACATCTCCAGTGTGCAGAAATATATGTTAGAGCAAACATGTATTTGCCTTTTAAAACAACATGAAGTTTGCAAGCCATGATTTCAGATAGTGTTCCACCTCTTCAAAAGCTTCTTTCTTGCTGGTGACATGACGCTAAGAAGTGCAAAAGTAACAGACTTCCTGGCATGGGAAGATATCAAATGAAATACAGTTGGGGCCGCCTAATTGGGATAGTGATAATTGGGATGTCTGCTGGGATACAACTCTGTGAGAATGACAATGCTATTTATGTCATTTAACTGGGACATCACATTGTTTAATTGGGATGCAGTATTTTCAAATGAACAAAAATTGCTTTTCAGAGCAAGACAGGCAGTGTAGTACAGTGCAGAGAGTATGTGATTATGCTGTGAAATGTGTAAATTGCATAAATAACGTTGAATTCTTGAAGGAGGAGGAGCAACATTGCAGGTGCCTCACCTTGTGATAAAATGCGATTCGATTATTTTTTCATTTCATGTAGAAATAAAAAAACAGCGATTAATTTTGTTTAGGAATAATAAAAAAAATAAAAAAAATAAATAAAAAATTGCCTTGAATTTAAATCATGTATTTAACATTTAAATCATAACGTGATGTGATTTCATTATTTTCTTGTCTCAACTGCCTCTTGTTTAACTGGGACAGCTGCTTATCAAGGATATTTTTCATTCTCCCGAGTCGTCCCGATAAAGCAGCACCGACTGTACAAATAAATTGCACGACATGCATTTCTTTCAAAACCGCACCATTGAGACGTATGCACCTGATGGAAGTGCAGAACAGGACAGATTGGTGGAACTTTTTGGTTTGCTACCATCACTTTTTGTGCTCAGATCTTTTCTGCAAGTCATGTACTTACCTCCAAAGCATTATGTACACGCTGTTTGTCGGGGGCATGCCTTTTCAGACCACTTCTTGATGTAACGGGGTCATTACTTTGGTTGTGGCCATGTCCAGACAATAAGCTGTCACTGGGCAACAATGTCTCTGCCCAAAGCCTACAGACACTATCTTTGCAGCAGGTGACTAGGACATTGCATACAGAGCCCCTGGAGGAAAGGAGAATGTGATTAAAACCCTTATGAAACAGGTAAGATTTATATAATGATGGTGATGTACATTTTAAGACAATTCCAAAATGACTAATCATTTCCCAGTTCAAAGTACTACAGCACATAAGGCCCAAAGCCCATAAGGCAAAAGTTAATATTTAATTCTTCTCATTTTATCACAAGTAATTTAAGCCTTATATAAAAATGTCTGAACTAATTTAAGCCTTATATACAAAAAATTCACAATGTCAAGTGTCAAATAGTCAATCAATGTTAACGTCTGAGCAATACTTGTATTGGGTGTGCAGAGCTATAATCTCAAGTTAAACATGTTAATACAGTAGAACCTGTCCTTTTTATTAACCAATGGACCGCAGGATGTGCTTGCAAATACAAAACGTACAGTGTATATTTAGATAAGAAAGTTGAGAAATAAATCTATAAAAACTGGAGAACGTGTAATCGAATTGGTCAAGGAATATGGCTTAAGGCAATCAACAGAATCAGAACTCAAGCAAGACAAAGATCAAAACTCAGAATTAACGGTACACTGCTGTATTACAGTAAACCTACGGTATCACAGTAGCCTATAATAAGAACTCTGTCTAAGTGATATCTGTATACATGCAAACATGTATCATACTGCACTGGAACCAGTTCATTTTGAAATTATACAGTAGGTTTCATAAAACCATATTACATCTGTTTTACTGACCGTGGCATATATTTACTTGTTTTCCTCCATGAAAACCCTGTAACTGTGCGTGGATGGGCCAGGTACACAAAGGAGTAGTTCACTTCTCCCTGTGCTGCCTTCTCTGGAGGGCTATTAAGTGATGTCACTCCAGACTGCCAGCTGCTGGTATGGTACCACACCTTCACCAGGCAGTCATCCTGAAAACAAACATATTACCCTGAGTAACTTTCTCTGGTGCCATATCAAATCACAACTTTCCTGAGGGTGGAGGGTAAATGTAAACATCTTTATTTATATATATATATATATACACACACACACACACACACACACACACATATATATATATACATACACATACATACATACATACATACATACATACATACATACATACACATACACACACACACACACACACACAGTACTGTTTAAAAGTTTTAGTCAGGTGTGAAAAAATGCTGTAAAGTAAGAATGCTTTCAAAAATAGACATGTTAATGGATTATATTTATCAATTAACTAAATGCAAAGTAAGTGAACAGAAGAAAAATCTAAATCAAATCCATATTTGGTGTGACCACCCTTTGCCTTCAAAACAGCATCAATTCTTCTAGGTACACTTGCACAAAGTCAGGGATTTTGTAGGCATATAGTCAGGTGTATGATTAAACAATTATACCAAACAGGTGCTAATGATCATCAATTCAATATGTAGGTTGAAACACAATCATTAACTGAAACAGAAACAGCTGTGTAGGAGGAATAAAACTGGTTGAGGAACAGCCAAACTTAGCTAACAAGGTGAGGTTGCTGAAGACAATTTACTGTCAAAAGTCATACACCATGGCAAGACTAAGCACAGCAACAAAACACAAGGTAGTTATACTGCATCAGCAAGGTCTCTCCCAGGCAGAAATTTCAAGGCAGACAGGGGTTTCCAGATGTGCTGTCCAAGCTCTTTTGAAGAAGCACAAAGAAACAGGCATCGCTGAGGACCGTAGACGCAGTGGTCGGCCAAGGAAACTTACTGCAGCAGATGAGACACATCATGCTTACTTCCATTCGCAATCGGAAGATGACCAGCAATGCCATCAGCTCAGAACTGTCAGAAAACAGTGGGACCCTGGTACACCCATCTACTGTCCGGAGAAGTCTGGTCAGAAGTGGCCTTCATGGAAGACTTGCGGCCAAAAAGCCATACCTCCGATGTGGAAACAAGGCCAAGCGACTTAACTATGCACAAAAACACGGGAACTGGGGTGCAGAAAAATGGCAGCAGGTGCTCTGGACTGATGAGTCAAAATTTGAAATATTTGGCTGTAGCAGAAGGCAGTTTGTTCACCGAAGGGCTGGAGAGCGGTACACGAATGAGTGTCTGCAGGCAACAGTGAAGCATGGTGGAGGTTCCTTGCAAGTTTGGGGCTGCATTTCTGCAAATGGAGTTGGGGATTTGGTCAGAATTAATGGTCTCCTCAGTGCTGAGAAGTACAGGTAGATACTTATCCATCATGCAATACCATCAGGGAGGCATCTGATTGGCCCCAAATTTATTCTGCAGCATGACAACGACCCCAAACATACAGCGAAAGTCATTAAGAACTATCTTCAGCATAAAGAAGAACAAGGAGTCCTAGAAGTGATGGTATGGCCCCTACAGAGCCCTGATCTCAACATCATCAAGTCTGTCTGGGACTACATGAAGAAAGAGAAGCAACTGAGGCTGCCTAAATCCACAGAAGAACTGTGGTTAGTTCTCCAAGATGTTTGGGCCGACCTACCTGCCGAGTTCCTTCAAAAACTGTGTGCAAGTGTACCTTGAAGAATTGATGCTGTTTTGAGGGCGGTGGTCACACCAAATATGAATTTGATGTAGATTTTTCTTCTGTTCACTCACTTTGCATTTTGTTAATTGATAAATATAATCTATTAACATGTCTATTTTTGAAAGCATTCTTACTTTACAGCATTTTTTCACGCCTGCCTAAAACTTTTGCACAGTACTGTATATTACAGCAAACAATTAGTACTACTTATTCCATATTTGAAAGGATCTAAAATGATGTAGAATTCCTCACATAGGGTGAATAAAACCTCCCTAAGTAAATGAGCTGATCCTAGAAGTTTCCTGTAGCAGTAATGAATCATTGAGAAACGTCAACAGTCAAAACCATGTCCCATAATGAGTGCACTTATTTCAAAACTGCCTATATAATGAGATACTGGTGTTTTTGTGAACAGGAAAGTAGTACTGTGTTGTACAAATGACAAATGACTAAAATACATGCCACTGCTTTTTACAAATTACTCAAACTGTGTTGAGGCTTTCCTTGTAACAAATCCTTACTGTCAACCCAATTCATATCATTGCACTTTGTTGGTTTCACCTTTAATTTGGTTACTTTTTAAACGTATTTTAAGTCACAATATAGTGTTTCTAATAATTACCCTATAACCATCAAAATGGTAATATTAACCCTGAAGTAATGAATCTTGCTTTTTAGAAATACGAAAGGAACTTCGTGTTTAATGTTAGCGTAGTTTTTTACAGCAAGGGTATTCTCAAACAGCTGCTTGAATACTATAACAAGGGCATAACACAGTGCATGGTAAGTAGTTTTATACAGAACTGTAATCTCACAAGAGATATGGAACATGACAGTCCAGACACAGCAAAAAACAATAATAAAAAAGCCGCCCGCATTATCATTAAGGTGAACTACACCACTGCTAACCATAAAATCGCCCATCAGCCAATACTTTCTTCAGTTTTGGAATCCACAGTAACAACTGACCTGCTCCCTTGTAATATTTATAGTTAAGGATAAACATGCTCATTAACATTTACACGTGAAATGCGGGTTTCCATGCGAAACTGTGCTTGGATTTTCCTGTGTATTTCATCATTTATACAAGTAAATGAGATTTACCCTCTCTCTCTCTTTGGCCGTTTTTTTTTTTCAGTCACAAACCTGATTTACAAGAGTAATTCTCCCAAACATGCACGTGCATCATCATTTCACGTGTAAATTGACCCACATGGAAACCCCATGCATGTTGTCAAAAGCTATTTTTAAACATTTCAATCTGCTGAAGGCAACAGCAGTCAATAAATGGAAGAGAATTAAGAAACACTATAAATATGAAAGTCATTCACTTCCACAGGTCACAAGGCAATCAAGTCAGCAGATGTAAGCTTTGTCATCAATAAAAGGTTTTCTGGAGTCTCATGATAAATCAGTCTTCATTATGAAGCTGCAATTGGTCTCAGCCGACTTGATTTATTTCTGGGATTTGTATTAAGTGTAAAGTACACACACAATTAATCCTGACTGTAGGGGTGTTATATCTAAAATGTATAACATTATATTGTCTCACATTTCCCTTCACTGCCTACACTGAAAACCGTGTGGGAACAGGATTTACGATTCAACCTCACAGTTGACATTTGGGAATCCATTCTTGCCCATGTATATTCATCTTCAGTCTGCACTTGACATGAGTGTATTCAATTTAAATTTTTACATCGCCTCTACTTGTCAAAGGTCAAACTAGCCAGACTATACTCTGAACTGGATCCAACCTGTGACAGATGCAAACTAGCTCCTGCTTCTCTAATCCATCTGTTCTGGTCTTGTCCCAGCTTGGCTCCATTCTGGACCTCTGTCTTTGTGACCCTCTCTCAAACCTTACACGTGCCCATTGACCATACCCCACTCATTGCACTTTTCGGTGTGGTACCTAACAATGTTCCCCTATCTAGGCTACAGTCGGACACTGTGGCCTTTGCAATCCTTCCGGCTAGATGCCTGACTTTGGATCAGGGATCTTATACATTCCCTTAAATTGGAAAAAATCAAGTTCACACTAAGGGGTTGTACTGGAAAATTTTATAAAGCATGGCAACTCTTTCCTTCCCATGTTGACGAACTTATGACTGTCCTCTCTTCTGTAATTTTCCTTTAAAGGAACCAAGTGTGAAATTCTATCTCTCTCTCTCTCTCTCTCTCTCTCTATTTGTAATAAAAAAATAAAAACAAAAGTTTTTTAAAAAGCACACTATCAAAAACAATTACCAAAAAAAACAAACAAAAAAAAACAAAACACAATACCATTTTAAAATTCTGAATAATTCATTATCAAGCTCCTTTCCATCCAAGACAACAGTCAAAGTTATTTGAATTGCCCTCTGTAAATTTGCTTTCTACAAAAAATGCAATTGACAGTCTTTTGGCCAAGAAAGCTTTCAAGGCTGTACATTTTCACCTCTCTTCACAGGTTTAGATTTCCATTCTGCATTAGCTTCAGCAGTCTTACTGTGCTCAGAACAAATGGATTTACAACAAAGTCCCATCAGGGCAGAGGCTACTATAAATCTGCAGGGAATATATTGCCCGTAGTTCCGAATTTGTTTAATTTAATACTTCAGATGACATCAAGTTCCCCTCTTTCAAATCACACAGCAACTTCTGCTTTCAAGACTGTTTACAGTGTGCTAACTGTGGGGCAGGGGCTGCAATAATTGCTGCAATTTATACTTTTACAAAAATGAATACCATTGGGGCTATTGTGCAATTCTTGAGGAGGAACACTGCAGTTATATTAGCTTACCTTTCCAGCTGTAGCAAAATAATCACCATCTGGAGAAAATTTCATTAAATGGACTGAAGATGCAGTTCTAAAAAAAAAAAAAAATAGTACAAAAAAGCATTAACAAAACGTTCAAATTGTTCCAGTTACGTCTTTTTTTAATTAGGGTACACACAATTCCACCACTCAAACAGCAGGACAAAGTAGCAATGACTTTCATAAGGTATCATGTATTGACTTAAAACTGAAACTGCAAATATATCACACAAAATTTCAATGGATAACCATATGTTAGGGGATAAAATTGTAACATACACGTAAAATGATTAATAATGGAAAGACATAGAGAAGAACAATCTAGAACAAACAGAGTATATAACAGTGGTGTACTTATGTAAATGTAAGCATTAATTGTACAGCTGTGCAAAACAATGACTCCATTAAATTGTGATATTATGACATGCATGTCCCAGATGAAACAGGATAATACACCTGCAAAAGCCGAGTTCTAATACTATGTGCAATGAATTTCAATAAACTGACTGAAAATGACATGAGAATCCCAATATACAACTGAATCACTTAGCTAAAAAGAATGCCATGTTTTAACAGGCAAAGATGTATCTCCATTTGTCTCAGAGAGCTGAGATTAAAGGTGGATTGTCCCTCATTGATGCAGTTTTGAGAAAATAAAATAGACTTTTATTGGAAGAATAAATTTTATTGCTACAAACACTAGGTAAAATGGCAAGTTTACCTAGTGCTTGTGAAGGGATCATCATTTTGTGTCCTATTACTTCACCCCAAGCTTCACTTTGTCTGCCAAAAGGCCCTTGACAACATGAGCATAATTGCAAAACTTTGCACAACAAACTATGTATAAACCCTAAAATGTTGAGACCTGCACACCCATAACAATCAAGTATTGCTTACTGATTCAATGGATTCTGAAGAGATATTTTAGTTAAAGCAATGTTTAAACAAATGAAAAAAAAAAAAAGACCTTCCACCTTATACTGCTCCAAGAAGTCTTGATAAAGAGATGATACTGTAGCCAAGTTCTAAAAATGAACTGGGGAAAACTAATATGCTTACATATTACGGACAGCAGATAGAAAATTTTGCAGAAACAGTCAATCTTTTGGTCATCTGCCAATTTTATTTAAGTAAATGTATGCAAATATTTCCTGTACTATAAACTATTTAACTGTTCAAAGACAAATTTGTTTTCTTACTTCTATTGCTGGCTTTTCAATTACTTTAATTATATCCCTCTTGCTCTCTAATCTCCAGCTCCTCTGGCTGGCACATTCTGGTACATTCCTGAATGCTCACAAATTCACCAGTTGATCTATGCATCAGACCCGACTTCAGAACTCATGTGACAGTAAGAAAAGTTATTTTTCATTTAGGATGGTTCCATAAACCCAAAGTATGTATTCCTTTATAAATGAACCTGTTGTCTGTTATACTGCTGTGCTACACAATCAGAAGAACAATTCATATTTTATCATATATGGTACCAGATTCTGCCAAGTCAACGCCCAGTGGGCTTAAAGTTGCCGTTAAGACCAACGTATATGATGGGTGTAGATTAGGTTTAGGTATATGGATTACGTTTACAATTAGGCTAAATTCAAAATGGTCACACAGTGCAGTTAACATATTTAACGACTGGTGAAGTACAATTAAATTGTTTTGTATTTTCAAGTATTTTCACAAATGTAAATGTGCTGCAACTCACACACGTTCGGTACCCCCTTTAAAATAGGACCCAGGACACAGAAATGCACTCATGCGCACTTTTTAATAACACAGAATAAAAATAAACAAACACAAACAAAACCTAACTCCGTTTTGGAGCTCTGTCTATACATTTAACAGGTCCCTGATTAACAAACAGGACAGCTAAGCCGTTTACCTGTCACAAACCACACAGTTTAACACAGTGCTTACTTTACTTCTGACTGCTCTGAAACAAAGCACACCTTCTGCTTCCTACTAGTCAACAGCCTAGAGTAGACTGGTTGCTGACTACTTAAACCCTGCACCTGGTCCTAATTTGCAATAATCCCCAGGTACGAGTGACAATTAAACAATAAAATCATTAACAAAAATGTGCATTTGCACCTGTTTTTTTGCAGGGAAACTATTAACCCCTTCCCTGCCGTATTACACAAAACAAACACTAAACTTTGAGGCTGCAGTGTAAAAGCACATCATGAAAAAACACATTTGTAGGTGAAAAACACTAGAAAAAAGTGACTACATTTAAATAATATAAACACGTGAAATTTCCGGTCCACTAAAATAAATGGCTTACATAATCTCTATAAGTAAGAAACTGGAGTGTCCAATGTGAAAACACAACATGAAATAATAAATTAACTAGCATTCAAAGTTGCACTAGAGCATTACAATGTTCTCAATACAAAAAAAATACCTGTTACAGGCTCTTGCAGTGTCTAAAAAAATAAATAATCCAAAATATGGATTGTATATCGTAACAGGAAAGCGTAATCAATTAGACTGCGGAGTCTGTATCATTGGATTAGAAACTGCAAAACTCCACGTCTTCATCCTCTGAACCTTTATCATTGAAGATGCAAGCAATTGTCTGAATCATTAATACAACGAGCAACTACTTCTAGGCAGTTTTTCTATTCACGTAAGCCGCGACATTTCCCCTCAGGAATTAGTTGCGCACAGTTTTGAAAATGTTACATTCAGTTAAAAGTTGGGGAATCCGGTAATATATAAAAATAACCTATGAAATAAATATTAAGAAATCGAGGTCTGCTCAAAAAGGATAATACAGCAGTGTACAAAATGCAGGTTGGCAGAGAAATGCGGCAATAAGGATGTTTCAAGTAAAATAAAAACTGCTAATGTGAATCAATAAAAAAATACTAAACTTTCTTACTTGGAAAGCCAGATGCATTTCCAGTCGCCAAGGCCATTGTTGATGGTCATTTCCTGTTTTTCGTCTTCTTCGATACATGATCCTAAGCCAACATTGGACCAGAGCTGTAAACTACTGGACCCTGTCAGGAGATGTGTTCCTAAAAAAGAAAGAAGAAAAACATGGACACATATATTATATATGATAAAAACCAAATGTTTACTACTGTACCTCTAATACGATTAAAATTGAATTTATATTTTTTAAATTTTTCTCGATTGTTTATCCCATCAATGTTGTTGTCTTTTCTATTAACTATTTTCAGCAAGGAGTACACTAAAAAAAAATTACACAGATGTATATAGAGAAAACTTGTTAACATGATATTTTTTTTTCATTGCAATTTCTGCAGCAATTTTAGGGTGCTTTTTATGCTTGCTTAGTCATTTAAAAAAAAAAAAAAAAAAAAAAAAAAAAAACCTGCTGGGTTCGCAGTGCAGCTCTTTCAACAAAAAGTTGTACAATAAGCCTGAGCTTGGGGGTAGAACATTATTTAAGATGCAAGCCTTTTTAACAGATTACAGTATATGGCTCTGAAACAAAAAAGACAGTAAGTTTTTATTTTTTATAAGACAAAGCCAAAAGCTCTGCACATCTCAGGGTTGTTGTGAAACCCTCTATATACTGTATCAACGAGCAAGTTACCATTCTGAAATAGGGTTTATAAATGAGATATAGAAAAAAGGACAGATAACAAGCTATTAGGACTTTTGATATCTGAAAAATTACTATGTAATAGCTATTACAAAAAAAAAAAAAAAAAAATAATAAAATATTTGTATGTAGAACAGACAGCATATATTGTCTGGTGACATTGCCACCATTTGAATGATCAAGTTTTCTGCAACAGCAGTCTCTTACCTGTTGGGTCCCATGCTAGATTATGCACTATAGACTCCAATACAAATTGACCACTCCTCTGCCATTGACAGTTTAATTTCTAAAATAAAAAATATATGTTATCATAAATAATATGGTCAAACTGATAAAGGCAACAAAATAACAGAAATACAATTACATAATTATTAGTACTATTATTTTGTGAGTCTGTACACAGTTTACACAAAATAGAACTAGGCTCAATGGATAGTGAACAATTTATATTAAACAATTTAAATAAGTTTATAATTTGTTTTGCTTTAAATACACATTTTGAAACCATTTGAACCACGTTTGTATACATATGAATTCATGCAAAACACTTACTGATGAATCTGTATTCTTCTGATTTAAGAGTTGCACAGGCTCAAAGATGCAAACCACGTTCCCATATGATGCTGCAATCTACCAAGAGAGTGAAAAGTAAAAAAAAAAAAAAAAACATGTTTAAAAAAGGAGAATAGATATCACCTTACTTTATGGCACTACAGAATGTTAGAATCAATATGTAGAACAACTAGCTTTCACCTTGGAACAGCATGAAATGGTTATACATTGTAAAAAATATATCAATTACAGTACTACTATTGTTATTCAGATAGTTTACAAATACAGTGTTAAATGTGCACATTTTTGAAGGATGTACAGCACATCCTTGCTAGAACGCCCTTCATTATAACAAATCTGGCCCATGAATCCCCCCCCCAAAAAAAAAAGACAATATTGACACACACTGTCAACATTCCGGTCTGTACACACAGGATGCCACCTCTGCAGTGAAGTCAACTCTTTTGTCTTAATAAAAAGAGCACACTGTGTAACTATGCCTCCAAAACTAAAATCATTTCATCTTGCAACCAAGCTGGAAACTATATTGATCATTTGAAAAAAGGAGTAACACAGGCATATCTCTGTTGTGAATATAGGTTGTCAAAAAGCACCGTTTCTAGGCTTGTTCAGCAACCATGCGGCAAAGCAAAATTGATTAAAGAAAAAACAACAACTTGAGGATCTGATGAACTTTGTGTCAGACTTTTCACGTCAGGTTGATTTTAAATAAAAGACCACTTTGGGATTCTTGCAAGTTGGATTAAAGACTTGGTACACTTTGAAACGAATGAAAGGCTGATTTTGAATAAAAGTTCAGCTTCAATTTGGGATTTTTGCTTTTTTGTACTGTGTTTTAATTTTTTAACAAATTTTTATTATAGATAAATCTAAAACAGTCTGCACTGTAAATGTTTATCACTTTAACATTTACTTACCATCTCAACATAATTGTGTGTGTGACAAAGTGCCCGCCCCTGTGTATATTATCTGTTATGTGTTGCGTGTGGTATAAACGGGTCTGTGTAACACAAGTATTTAAAATGTATGTGTATTTAGGCACGAGGATTGCACAGCACTTCACGTGCAAGTAAAATGTAGTAATATGTGAGCACGGGGAATTGCACTTTATTAATTCACGTGCTGGGATTCAAGTGAATAATTAATAGGTAATTGAATCCCAGCACAACAGTATATATAGATGCACGTTGTCACATATTGGGGGTTGGGTGTTCGGTGAGTGGAGAACGGGAGCGAGAGAAGGAGAAACTTAGATATATCAATTGCTATCACGTGCTGGTGGGACCAGCACGATACTTGTTTATTTAAACTCACCGTGTTTGTCAGTGTCGATCCGTGCACCGTTTTGTTAAGTTTAGTCCGTTTTTGTTTCTGTTTATTTTGGCTACCAGTGCCGTGTCCTGTCTTTGTATTGTTCTAACCGTTTATTTTCTGTCTGCCTGTTAATTCATTAAATGCTGAGCGAGACCATTCGCTCAGTTCCACCAAACTCCACCTCTGTCTTTGTTTATTTTCCCGCTTCTGGTCTGACGCCACCCACTCCGGCCGTCTTTGTGACAGTGTGCCATTTAAAATGTTTACAATATCAAAAACAGTACTCTGGTAGCTCCTAAATGTGTGAACAGTTCTGCTGCAGACCTGCTCAGCTGCAATCTTGTAGTTTCTCATAAACACAAAAGGAAATGCGTGTGGTTTGTAAAATGTACATCTGCATAAACTGGTGTTGTAACAAAGTCAGCCAAGAAAATTTCCTCAACTGCAGTCCCTGTATGTCTATAACAATGTTTGGTTTAAGTACAACACTGGTATCTGTAACTGCAGTCATCTTCATGAAGCCATAAATAAGGGTTGGAATTGTGCTAAAGGAAAGTAGAATGAAGAACCTTTGTGGTCTTAAAAGCATAGTACACTTAGTTATAATCAGGTTAATATCACTTAGTTATTTATGATCATACGTTAAATCAGTACTACAGGTACGATCCAGCACAGCCACCTCGCTTCAAACAACCCGCTGCTTACTTTTTAATTCAATATGATTTAAAAGAATGCAACCTGAGACACTGTTTAAAGCACACACAATCCGAAAAGAAATGCATCTTAGAAGTGCACATACTATATATGGTTCTTAATTTCAATGCTCAACTGTAGAGAACCTCTAGAAAATTAAATACATAACGTCTGTGCTGCTGTCTCCACTAGAAGGGGATAATAAAGGATGTTGAACTCCCTCACACTTTTACTTCTAAGAACTGACAATACGTATTTGACCGTTACAAGCACAGATTCCCACGAGGAAGGTAAAATGAAGAACAGCAGCCCATGAGAAACAGAATGTTCTGCAGCATCTCATCATTTTAACTATTACACCTGTAAATTTGACCAAGGTTTAAAAGAGAGACAGATTTAAAATACAGGGGGAGGGGGGCACAAAAAACAAAACCTGATTACTTTTTAAATATATTTTAAAAAAAAGCCTCCATCATGTTTATAGTGTCCTGTCTAAAACACATGTTGATAGAGACACTTTACTAAGTTTCTGCTCAACTTAAAAGCAAATGATGCAATGCTTTTACTTATTTGTATTTCAGGACATGTTTTTGATCGTTCCACATTTCATTTTCCCTTGAGTTTTATAGGAGTCAGATGTTGAAAAATAGCCGTATGTTTCAGGATGCAATATGTGTGTACATTATTCACCTTGTTTTTGTTCACTGTTTCCACTAGATACAAATCAGGAGAGAAGTATCATCTGTCTTCTAAAATAACTTTTTAAACATTGTACTAGCCCCAAGAGATCCTGATTATTGTTACTGTCTATCATTTGAACAGTTTCTGACAACTTGCCTGGTCCCTCTAGTGTTCCACAATAATAAAACTGTAACAAAAAAGTTTTATGGTCATGTCTGAAACTCAACAGCAATTTGCCACATGCAGAGTGGAAAATACCAGCCCCTGTTAAATCAGGTGGTCTGTATCATTCACATGGGCAGAGGTTAAAACAATGTCAATGAAAAAGTTATTTTTTACTGGACAACACCAAAAGCAGAACTTACAGTAATTAGGAAATCTATACAGCTGGGTATTAATTTTAAGACATGAATTCAAGTACAGCATCTTAACAGAAAATACACTTAATATAGATGCACACAGGTCAATTAGCATGAAGTTAGTATATATAATCCTGAAAATAGGAAGTTACTAACTCAAATAGTTTGAGAGAGGAGGCTTTGACACTGTGGCAGCTGCAAATTTGTAAAACTAGTTTTTCTGAACAAAAACAAAACAATCCCCGGTAACGTAAACTAAGGGGCCTGTCATATCTGACAAAATGGTTTGTAAATGTGGCACCGAAACGGTTAATATTCACTGGACACCACCTTTATTGAGAGAATCATAGGTGTACTTACTAAAATACCCTATGCCTGTATCATCTACATGGCCAGAGTGTCATTTATATGTAACATTTAAAGCAATACGGTAATCAAAGAATAGAGCTGTGTACTAAACATTCAGATAAAAATACTGCCTTCTGACTGAAAATATGAAGTTGTCAGTGGGCGTTGCAGTGACAGGCTAACAAACTCATACAAGCCCCCTTACCCCTTATTACAGGGAAGCTTGTTAACTTGCAATAAAGGGTTATTTTTTTTTCTACATTAGCTGCTTTACAAAGAACATGCCAATTACTGTAATGATAGTGATGGCTTATATGTACAGTAAATGGACTAATGTGACAAAAGACTTTCCAGTGTATCTTCAGGGGAAAATAACTAGAACTCTACAGGAACAACCACATTTAACCACTGAACAAAAAGCTCTTCCAATTTAGAAGTGGTAATGAATGCATGTCCTGTAATCCTAGACTTTATGATATTATACTGTTCGATTTACCAGTGCCATCTTCTTTATTTCAGACACTTAGCTTAGACTGTTTTGTGCAATTATAAATATCCCTCACTATAAGGCTCTCTGTTATAACGCGCCTTGGATATACTGCTCCTACAGCATGTCCCCCAATTCCCTAGCGATTCATGCAATATTTCCAAAGTAAATATAGTACCAGTGTTGTTCAAACTGTAAACAATGTCTCAGCCTAACTCAGTTTCTGTCTCTCCCTTTTGATACAGTATCTGAACTGAAGAAAAGCTGCGCTGGCACTTTATAACACAGACTTCTTATTCAGCATTCCTTTTATAACAAAATAAAGATTAGGCCCATTACATGGTTATCTTTCCTGGCGTATTTACTTTTTTTTGCTGTAAGAGGAGCTACGGCTTTCTCCAGGAGACGAGACGCTTCAGCCCCGCTCTGGCAGCCGAACCTGGGGAGAGCCCATTCCCTCTTCCCCCTCTCCCGACCGGCTCTCCTTCTCGCACATTGCTTTCAACTGAAATCCCGACCGCCGTTTAGCCAGGCTATTTATAGTTTAAAAACTGCTAATTAAAATGATCCACAAGTGGTAATGTTACCTTTATGTAAGAAATAACCCACGGCAGGGTGTGCGGTAAGACAGTTCTTACCGCACGCCCTGGGTGCATTGTGAGGCACGACCCAGAAGTGCGGTATGAATTGTCTTACAGCACACACTGGAGTGAGTTATTTCGCTTATAACAGGGAGAGATCTGTGCTGACTCTGCTGGCGTGTTCACGGGCTGCAGGAAGAGGGCGGCAGTCGCCCAACAACCGCCTGTGAGTCATGGCAGTGACACGGGGAGGTGGGAAAGTGGGTGTGTGGACTTTCCCCCTCTCTGAATGGCTGAGAGGCGGGTCTTGGGTGATTGTTGGTCCTATAAAATAACGCTCTGTTGTTTCCTCAGGTCTGCCCACTTAGACGCGCCAAGAGTGCGGAAGCTTTGATTCAGGACCGGGAATCAGCCGGGAGAAAAATAAAGATTCACAGCGAGACAGAGAGAGAGAGAGCGGGGAATCCTTAGGCAGACCCGGCGTATTGTAAAAGAGCAGGCTAGATAGCCGATAGAATAGGACGGTGATCCGGGTCGTGCGGGTAGCGGCGACCGGGATAACGCTGCCGAGTGCAGCACCTTTTATTTGTAGTTTTATTACTGTTTTATTTTCCCTTGTTCTTTTCGCCTTCTGTTTTCATTATTATTTCTTTGAGCACCTGCGAGTGCACTTGCTGTTCGTGTACCAGCTGTGGTATTTCCGTGGTGCTGTCTATCATCGTTGATAGGCAGCCCACGGTCAACAGTGCCCTCTGTCGGAGAAAAATAAGAACCAGTCCAAAATAAAACTGGGCACCTGTGTGGTGTTTCCAAGTACACCTGTCTGTCTCCTGGTCAGTGAATTACCCACACCCCTTCCACAAATGGCTACATTTTTTTTTTTTTTAAATAATTACACAAACTACCTTTAAGATAAAAAATAAGAACTATATTATTAATCCTTCCACTGAGAAAAAAGTCCCTGAAGACTGTTTGATTATAGCATATATTTTGAACTTTTCTAATTTGCCAGAAACATTAAATTGAACATTACCATTTACAGTAACATTTTTTCGAGATGAAATGACATTTGTGATTTCAAAGCAGGCTGACTTCCCTCATTTGTGGGATGACTCATGGAACAGCCAAACACTGCACTGCACTGGCACTCGAGCGAGGGGCTTCCGAGTGGTTTTTTTTTTTGTAAGAAATTACTTCTGTGTCAGTTTGCGCAGTGCTGCAGTCCTTCCCGTCTGCGGCGAGCACAACAGAATTCTATGCCGAACCCGACCTCGTTGAAAAGCCCAATGGTTGTGTCAGCAGAGAACAGGAGTTATTTTAATTGTGTTTTAAATAGGTTTCTGAAATCGGAGGGTAGTGGTTAGATATGTCTGTTCTGTCGAGTTTAAATATTGCATACTCACTAGTCAGTTTTATAAGGCACCATTTAGTTTAATAAGCAGATGCAGCTGCTGCATAAATAGTATATTACATGCTGAGTGAAACATGCGCGGTGATTTTGTCATAGCCGTGCGGTAAGACAATTATTTCTGCACGGTCATGTGATCTTGTTCAGCCAATCACAGCACTTAATTTATCCAAGCCATTTTATAAGAATGGTTAATTCACAGAAAGTTACATTTTTGCTTCACTGTATGTGCATTATAGTGGGGGAGTTATTTTATTTTGTATTTTAGTCAGATGTGTTGTGTGTCCTGTGGCACCCCCCATTTATAACACTCATACCGAGCGTCCCCCTTGCGTCATTTTATATATACATGTATGTACATATATGTATATGTATGTAATATTATATATATATATATATATATATATATATATATATATATATATATATATATATATATATATATATATATATATATATATATATATACATACACACACACACACACACACACACACACACACACACACACACACAATACAGAAGAGTATGCAGTGTGCAGTTAATGACAGGCCACACTCTACTTGGTACCTAAAGTAGACAGAACAGGTGGCACTAGTGGAACTGGAAATTGCTGTGCAATTAATTTTGCCTGTTAACAAAAACAAAATCATCTCAGCTTGAAGTGACACTGTTCAGCTGAAGTTAATTTGAAGTTAATTTAATTTTTTCCTCATTTGTTTCTTGATAATACAGGCTGTATTGTAATGAGTTCAATGAGAGAAAGACAGACAGTCTCTATACACTAAAGACTATGCTACAACTGTCATACAGAAATAAGAAATACTTTACATGCACCACATACTAGAACAAATGGAAAGACATATAAACCATATACCGTAGACATTTAAATTCAAATGACCCCAGGCATCATGAGATTTATATGTTCAATATTTAAAATCAGGGTATCATTTCTAAATGAAATATTCAAGCCCGCGAACAGAGTGTTGACATTCACTGTGTCTACAGTAAAGATTCTGCAGGTCTCACCTGTAACATTTTCAAAAGCCAGCTCAATTTGCTCTTTACCTTGCCCTGCTGCATGGAACAGTCTACACAGCCAACCAGAATGTTTCCATGTTTAGCCCCAGGGATGATCTGTAGCCTTTCAAAGTTGCTACCTAAAATCACAATGTCACATCCTGATGCGTAAGCCTGGAGAGAAAAAAAAAACAAACAAACAAAAAAAACATTAAGATAACATTGTTTGAAAATGTTTGATGAGAATCAACATTAAAATCAATTAAAACAGAAAGGTAATATGCAAGCAACAGATTTAAAAAAACAGTACCTTTTAATACATAAACAGACATGAAACAATGCACACAAATAGTCTTAAATCATTTTTTTTTTTTTTTGTCTGCAACAGTGGAGATGTAGGGGAGTGTATTCTTTGATTGACAGGCAGGAGACTATGATGGAGGTTGGGACTGAGACGCCCTGCAGGCTCGCAGGTTTAATTTACGTAAATGTTTTTACGACGTGACACACTACCAGCAATGGTAGCTCACTGAGGACACACGACCAAGCGTACAAAAGACAAAATAAAACACTGTACAAAAACTACAAACAAAAGGTGCTGTCAACAAGTGGAGGTCCCGCTCATACACCTGTCTGCTATACTGGTGGGATCTACTATCCTGAAGTGCATTGTGCACTGTACTATTGAGTATCTCCTAGTTTTCCTCAGTAATATACTACCTAGTAAAACCTCTCTCTCACTTGATGCAGTCTACAGTAAAACAACAGGCCATAACATAGGCCTACTCTACTGTACAGAACAGTCCTCTCAGAAGGCGATGTCATACCACTGTGAATACACTTAGCCATAGCAAATAGTTAACACTAATGTTGCTTACTTATGTCACTTCAATGAAGTACAATGAGGCACAACTGCCCACTAGAAAAGTAGAACTGTAGATATATTGGTTTTAATGCTCCATCACGCCACAAAAGCCAACCATTAAAAACAAATCACTTGTTGTCAGAGCATGAATTCCTGAATTGTAAAAGCAAAATGCGAGTATGGATTAACCTACATCACTGCAGACCTCATAATTCTGTTATGTTGTTCTGTTCTTGTTTATATTTTATTGTTTCGGTATGTGCAGTCCTAAATAACAAAAAGGTCTCTATCTCCTTTAGAAAGTCTTTCCCTTGCAAGTTAACCGATAATTGATTGCAAAAGAAAATTAATTGGCTCATTATTGTTACTGGCAAGGGTTTATTGAAGCAATTGATTATAATCCAGTATACACATAGCTAATGTATCTGAGAAATACTGGAGCACCTTAATTTACATTTCAGGGTTGCAAGAAGGTATAATTATCCAAGGTTACTGTGCGAGTCAGTCTACTTCAGATTTATTTCCCCTCTATATTATTTTTAGAACCGATCGTTATTTGAGCTTTGAAATTTAGATATGGCACAGATACCCTTGAATGCTAAGAATAAATCTGAGAAAGCTACTATGTATTCATTACTGCAAAAACATCCCGCTGTCAACATCCCCTGGTTTAAGGGTTGCAGAGAACACGGGTGGATTCGCAGAAATCACTTGCTCGCTACCGTTATCACTTGGGGGGTAAAATGACTACCTATAAGTTATTCTGAGCAGATGACTACTGCAGAATGTAGTGTCTAGTTGCTGCATTTTTTCTCCAAAGTTCTCAGGGAGATATTACTAAGTGCCTTTTTATTAAACTAGAATACATTTTTAAAAAGTAGGCTTTTATTTACATTGTTTGTCATTAATTATTAATGAAAGCATTAAATCTATTTTGAAATGTATAGTTCAGCTTGTGCTGAAAAGAAAAACTACTGCAAAAGCCTATGTTTTCATTTACAATGTTCCTAGTTTGCTTCTATTACATTGTGCCAATTTGTACCCTTTTCCCCCCCCCCCGAAAGCACTTTGATTAAAACCGTTTAGAAAGGGTTTGTCATTATTTCATGCATTTCTAGCTTCATCATTGCTGTCACTGTATTGTAGCATTTTACGCTGGAGACAGAAGAACAGGAGATGACACGCTGTTTTGCAGTTGAAGCTGTTCCTTTTATTAAACCACTGTTTGTCAGCACCCTGCAGAGTCCACTGCACTACCTGCTTCACTGCTTGTCCTGGTACACACGCACGCAGCCTGGCAGACACTCTCCCAAGCACCCGCTCCAGACACACGTAGCCTGGGGGCCACTCTCCCGAGCACCCGCTCCAGACACCTGTTGCTGGATGCACCCATGAGCACCCAAACCAGAGTCAAGGCTCTGTTGCTGCAACCTGGATGCTTCTCCCAACACCCAGCTCCAACGCTCAATCAACCACGCAAGATTCAGCAGCTCAGCAACAGAACAAGCACAGTAACTGGTTTACTTTACAAGCCCAAACACACAAGCACTAAAGCTGCGGGACAGCACCCTTTTATAACGTAGCTCCGCCCCTTTATGCTAACTGGAAGCCAGACCGAACAGATATCCCATTGGTCACCAGCCGCACACCAGAACCAATGGGATAAAACAAATCAAACAACAAACAATATCCAATGACAGGTAAGGATAACAATACAATGGTAACAACAGTACACCAACACAGTGGAAATACAGTACACAAAACAGATGCATGGATCGCTATAGTATCAAGCACTTGTGGTTATAAAAAACAAACTATCAAATTACAGATTTTTAAAATGGGAAAAAAAAAAAAAAAAAAAAACAGGAAAAAAAAAATCTGAAAATTCTAAATAAAAGCAGACTTCAAAAGGGGCCTAAACATCCTACTTAAGACAACAGAATACAACACAAAGAAATGAAAGGATGAAACAATCAAAACATGCAAATATACATCTCATTATTTAAAACTGGTACCACTGACTCAACATCGTGTGTTCAACCTTCTAAGGGGTATATAAAGCAACTGGAAAAATTGTACATAGGAAAAAAGAAATTCTTCAAAAAAAATGAACTACCTGTTGTGTAATTCATTAGTAATTAATCCCAGCGCTGGGTTGACAAACTCATGCTCCCCTTAGGATTCTTATATTTGTAACAGTTAAGAACATTACTTCACATATGAGAGAATAAACCTCCTTAAACCTGGGAAATCATGCCCCACTTTACCAAAACAAACTAATAACACATGAAAACTGCAGAACAGTTTGGCATGGTAACATCATACTGTTACACTGTACAACTGTAGATTACTTACTATGCATGTTGCATGCTGCATTACACCTGCAGGGTTTGACATGAACCATGGCCCGCAAGCCCGGGGCCGGTAGAGCGCACAGTTTTTGCCGGTAGTTATGAAGCACCAAGGCCCAACTGGGCCGGTAACATTTTTTTTAACCGTATAATGTATATAGTATAGTCCACATGGCTTCCGTTTTACGAATGCAGGAAAATTGGTAAGTGCGCCAAAAAGCTGAAAAAAAAAGAAAAAAACACGAATCTACAAATCCATTTTTAAAAACATATCTACCCACCCGCACCCCCGATGACTGCGTAATTTAACTCGTCCGAACTTTTTCCGCGGCACGTCGTATTTGTTGTCAGCAGCCGAGACTACGTACTGAAGTGCTCTTGGTAATACTCGTTAGCTCGACATGGCAGTTTTTTTTTTTTTTTTTTTTTTTTTAGCAACCAACTGCACCAATAAGCCAAAAGTAAAGTATTTAAATCAATAATGATAAAGAAACAAAGTATACCAAAAAAAAAAAAAAAAGGTCGAAAACATAGAGTGGAGAAAAAGACTTAATCTAGCTTCATGATGACAGTGAAACAAATGTCAGTTACCCAGACTTGCAGACAAAACAACAGCTTTTTTTATTGAGAATACCCAGCCTCACAGTAATAGTTCGCAAGATAGCAGGTGTTTGTTTTTCTGCTGCTGTGACTGCTGCGAGAGAAAAAAAAAAACGCACCGATACCAGGTACGCCACGTGGAAGCTGGACAACTGGATCGAACTGTCTAACGTTTTGAGATGGGATACAACGTGTTCAGGACAGTAATGCCACTCACAATAGTTACAGGACTCGTTCGCATCAGCAGTAAGATTGGTGCTGACTTGGGAGAAGCTACAAGCCACAACGATCTGAGAACGATTATTTTGTTTTATGATTATTGTGTTTACTATTATAATTAGTATAAATCTGTTAACATTTATTTTAGTGTTGCTAACAGCTCGGATACCAGATTTCCACAGTGAAAATAAACAGGGAGGTTTTTTTTTTTTTCTTCTTTAGTGACCCTGTAGCAACTCTGAAGCCAAAAATAACAGTATATAAAATAACACAATAATTGTTTAAAAATTAAACATTGGGTAAATTTATTGCAGATAACTATTTTATTTTTTATATTGTCATCTAGTTAAAGCATGTTAAATGTACAAAAAGCCAGATTTAAAAAAAAATAATAATAATAATCAGCTATTACCATTTAAATATATGGTATACACATAATCAAAATGGTTAAACAAACAATAATCCATAAAATGTATTTTATTTTTGAATGGCGCTAACTCACAACTCACAACTTCACTGTAAACAATGTATGGCCAACTTTGGAAAGTGGATTTTTTTTTTTCTTCATTTACCATTGTTTACGCTGGAAATTAGTCAGATTTTACAATTTTACAAAAAAAATTTAAAAAAGCATTTCAACTCAATGATGACTGCTAATTGTCTTGAGAATTTGCACGATAATCGATGTCAACATCAGGGTTCGATTTACGACACTAGCCTTTATACATGAACCCCCAATATCTCCAACAAGCACCTGGTACAAATTATTATTACGATATCACAACAAAGGTTATGCACTTTTTTATTGGTGCATATGTACTGCATAGCTATTATGTACTATACGTGGCCTTACAGTACAATAATGACAAAAAAATTGACAATGATTACACCCAAAAATAATCTTAATACTTTGTAATAAAGTACCTGCCACAAATATAGCATTAGGCTGTTTTGAAAACCCTGTTAGAATCAGTCACAAAAATATTGATACACAGTTTGTCCTGTTGGAAAAGTCACATGGTAAAATACTCATCATCCCCATATCCACTTTGAGCTTTAGGAACTAAAATATTACACATATGTCCTAGATTCAAACAGTTTCAAATCAGAATCAGCCCTACAAAATGCATGAATCCATAAAGTTCCATGACCTTCCACAAGGTCAAAGCACTCGCATCAATACCAGATCAAGGGGCCATACACTCTCATGAATGACTCTTTCATTACTGTCAACACTGATGAGAAGTCAAAGCTTACAGTATGTCTGCCAACACACAAGAAAGAACCACCCAGTCAAGGCATACCATTTCTGTATCTTGTAAACAAATACCAAGCTTTCCAGTTCATGACAGGGTGTTCTGGTACAGGCCTGATCAACAACACTTTCAAGTAAATATTATATGAGATTTACAATAGGTTAGTAACAGAATTCATGGCTGGTCAGATTAAACAGACTAACAATTATTCTAACTATGGTCATTCTAGCAGAGTATTGTCGCCCCCTCCCCTCCCTTCCTTTGAAAATAATTGTGCCCCTCCTTTAGGGAACAAAGTAATTTAATTGCCAAATTACAGTCCAGAAACTACGCTTACAAAAGCTTGAAGGGAATGGAATGCACTATGCTGTTGTGGTTCCAGCCTAAAGCACCTGACTGGACCAACCAGTTTTATATATTAAGCATCAAGAGAGAACATTTCCATAGTTTGCTGGAAAACTATTAGCTGTGCTGCAGTGACATTAATAATGCCAATGCCATTGTTGACTTTGTTAGAACAATGCAGCAGTGAAACTGTCATTTTTGTCATCTATAATGGAACAAAGAATCCAAAAAAGACAATATGGCAACCATATCAGGTTAAAGAGTGAAGAGAACAGTTATATTTTGTGCAAGACGTTTCCAGAAAATTGAAAATATGAAGTTGGCGTCCCAGTTGTTTTATAAAATATAAGCAGTTGAAGACGTTGCCAGTGGCATAATTTACAAAAACTTTACTCTTACTTCCAGGGATGCTCAATTAGGAATATTGGGGATGCTCAATTAGGATTATTGTAATACAGGATATTAAAACAATACTGTAATACAGAACATTCAAACAATACAAGGCCTAAATTCTCAAAGTGTTGATAATAATTATGCATTCCCAGATTTAATATCTGTAATGGTCTTATACTTTGGCCAATTTCTGACAAAATACAATTACTCCTTCGGTTTCATATACAAGCCCAAGGTAACCTGAATAGTGTTGCTTGTTTACCAGACTTTTTTTCTGTATGCACCTGAGCAAACTTACAAAGCAGAGATATAATGCAAAGCCTAAGGTTCAAATATGAATCCAAATAGTTTAACGAAGAAAAAAAAAAGTATACTTGCACTTTGTTTTGTGAGGAAAGAAATAAACAGTCCTGAAACAAATTGTTGTTTTGCATGTTTAACAATTACTCTGCAATCATTTGGCAACCTCCAAACTACAGAAAATGCTGTCATGTTATGAACTTTAACAAATGTGTGATTACACCTGTCACTGAATTATCCAAAACCTGATTATCTGAAACTAAAAACGTGCCATTATATGTATCTTCCTCTACAGTAGGTACAACCTCTAAAGAGACACAGTACTGTACATTTAATTAGGGAGTGTTTAAGTTTTACAGTGACATTGTTATCTGTGTAACTGCATTATCAATGTGCGATTGTAATTAACCTGTTTTATTATAACTGTCTTCTTGTGTATTCTTTTTTTCTATGATTTTTGTAGAAATGCTAAATGCTTTTTGCAAATAACCAAAAATCTCTGTTAACTGGGGTTTTATTTTTATTTTTTTTTATATCAAAAAGTGAATTGATCTACTCTTACAGGTTTTGTCCCAATGCACACTTCTGTTTTGATGTTACGGCATCCAGAGAACTGTTCAAATCCAATAACAACACAGACATAAACAGTACATTGTACCTCTGCTGCTACGGTTTATTATCTTCAGTATGACTCCTTTAATATACATTACTGCAAAATATGCTGCAAAAAACACACATTTTTGCAACTACATACAAAGTGGATTTAAAGTATACATTTTTATTTCTTTGACAGGTCAGGAAAAGAATGCAGAGTAGTACACTTGTCTAACAATTTCAGATCACTGGATTTTATTTACTCATGCCAATGAATTTGATCTTATGTACATTTTTATTCTGAACTTCCAAATCAGGACGATAACTTTGATGTTTAGCTGTGGGAATTAATTAATCTGCTTTGCAGAAAAGTGAAAAAACAAAACACATGTCTACACAGCAGTTTGACTGCACTGTTCACAGTGGAGCACAGAAAACCCCTTTCAAGGACTTTGAAGTCATGAAGTGCTTTCAAGCACACTGCATTTACATGGCTTTAGGCTGTAATATTGGAAAACCAGACAGTGTAAAAAGGTTAGAGACCCTCAAATTGCCTTTCTGAAGGGATAAAATGAATCCACTACATTCAGGTCTAGTTATTTACTTCTAACAACTGTCAGACATTGTGCTTAGACAATTCTAAGATCAGCTGCTCCAAGAATGTTGTGCAAACACTGCATTGTTTTCAGAAGCTGAACCTCAGTTGCAGGTACAGTAATGAATTGTTGCACTTCTAAAAACATGCCAACAAAGCTTCAGACTCAAAGGATTCTTCAGACTATCACTTCAGAAAATGCTAAAGATTACACCAGATCTTGCATACCATCTGAGTAAAAGCGAATTAAAGAGGCTTAACAGTAAAACAGACATAAGTCGTCTCCCCCCCCCAAAATCAATATACAAATAAAGAAAACCAATTGTAATAGTGCTAGAGATAATAAGATATTTGAAATTGCTTTAAAAAACTTCAATTATACCATACATTGCTGTAAAATGCTATGTTATTTGTATTTTACTGTTATTTTTTTTTTTTAATTGTTATTTTAGTATTTTTTATTGTATTTTATTGTTGTTTTATTAGTCCTCCTCCCTGTTGATTTATTTATTGTATTTTTCTGTTATCATCGTTGTTTTAAATGTTTTGTTTTATTTCGTTTTTGGGACTACTGTTGAAAATCAGCTTTGGCTGAATCGGGTGTACAATGCATCGCTTGTTTAATCATGAATGTTTTTAATTGTACGTGGTCCCAACCAAACAAATACATTAATTAATTATTAAATAACTGCAAAACATCCTGGATTAAAAACATGTTTTCCATTGACACTCTCTACCATAAGAGCCAGGCCTGAAAGTATCATTTATACACCTGTGTTTTTATTTTATTTTTTATTTTAAATCTATTACCTCTTACTAGAAGTATTAACATTCAATAGACAATTATGAAATGAATCAGTATTGGCTATAAATTACCATGATAATCACAATTATCTTACATAATGTTTGAACGCCTACTAAACTGACACACACTTTTCTATCTTCTTTTCTCTTTTTGTACTTTTAAAATAAACCCAAAGCCATTCTCTCCCACAATAGAAGGGGGTGGGGAGTCTGAATTAAAAGTAATTTGCTCAATTAAATCTTTATATACAAAAATACATTAGTTGAATACATACTGATGCTCAGTTTAGCTAAAATGTTTTGCAGATCAGAAAACAAAAGGAAATAAGGAAAAGGGAGACGGCAGTCCTAAAAAGGGGGAAAGAAAACAGATTTGAAAACTTGGTCAGCGCTCCTTAAAGAGATACAACATTAAATATGCAGTAATGCATTGGCTTTGTACTGGCATAAATGAAAATCTGAAATGTCCTTCTGCAGAATTCTCCTGGGTTTAGCCTAAATATGTGCATACTGAGTGTATTGTACTACTTCCAAGTAGCCTGTTGGTAATGTTAGGGTAACAGTTCTTCCCTAGAGTGTGGGGGAGTAACAAACACAAATGAAAAGAATTAAAAAGCACTGTAGTTCAACATGGAGGCGAAACTGCAAATGTTAGAAACAAACTTTGATTTGATTCAGTATACAAAACAACTGCAGTATCTCATCAGTTGGTGGCAAACTAAAACAAAAAAAAACTTCTGTAGTGGTGATAGCAGTAGTGGAATGCTGCAAGCTAGCGATATTTTTACAGTAGTTTATGATAGCTTAAAATCTCACATGGCTTTTTTTTTTTTTTTTTTTTTTTTTTTTTTTTTTAATTGAGGGTACTATAAGAAACCAATCCTGTTTTTATAAATGTAAGGAAACGGGTTACCAAGACAGACTGGCACTGACTAGACAAAATTACTAAAGCCCTTTCACACCGATATACCCTATCCGGGTCAGAACTTACCCGGGTCAGCACTTTGCCATGTGGGTCGGCTACACAATGTCACACTGCTTTTGATTAAGTAGGACTAACCTGGGTGACAGACACAAGTACACAATGCGTTTATGCCCTGGAAGTAGCTTGTTCCTGACGCTTCCATCTAAGCTACTCTGGCTTGAACTATCTGCCCAAATGCTGATTAGAGAAAATGTTTCTTTATTTCTGCTGCAATCTGGCTCAGGATGTGCTTCAAGTAACAAAAATATGGCTAAACAGGATAAACAGAAATGTTTTGCAGAAGTGAAACCTTCCCACAGGCACATGTCTGTTCGTTATTTCATTGGCTAATGAACGGCTGTCATGCATTGTGTCTTGCTCAACCCAGGTCAAAGCGTGTCAACCCATATTCTGAGGGGGGTCGTGGAGACCTGAGATTGTGATCCAGGTAGCCAGAACCCGGTTTGGGACCCAGATAGGAGTGCCAGTGTGAAAGGGGTTTAGGAAATGGCCTCCTCTCATTCAAAACTTGTATTATATTTTTACACAACATTGCTTACCATGCAGAAATGTATTACCAGTTATGATTATATAATTGTTCCACATTTCATAGCATGTACTATATGTCCATTGCTACAAATGTATTAGATATATAAAACAACATTTTCAGTAGCTCTAAATTATTTAGCTCAACCAAACCCCCTGATTTCACTACTGCTGTATATTATGTACAAATGATACCATCATGGTAAACAAAGGCATTTAAATGTGTAAAATATGCAGCACAGCTTGAAGTAAAAAATCTGATCTAGACTATAAAATATTATTAAATTCTCAGTGATTATCAATACCCAGCTAGACAAAAATAAGGTTAATGAGGCATCAAGTGCAGAAGCACAGTAATAAAAATATGTAATTTGTATTATATATATATATATATATATATATATATATATATATATATATATATATATATATGACACACACTTGTGTTTTGACACGTTAACACAAAATACTGCAATTGTGTTTTTTTTGTTCTTCAGTAACCTTCTTGTCTTTCTGTATTGCAGTTTATTGAGTCCTACTATCTGTAAATTCAAAATATAGCTTCGAGGAAATACCGCACAATGTCTGAAATGTACTGGGTAAAAACAAGAACAGTACAACAACAGTCTCTCTGATGCTGTTCCTTAGTCATGAAGTGATTTCTAGGTATTATACAGTATTGTACATTGTTTATATGTTTGTTTATTTTTCGTTCCTGGCATGACACTGAAATACTGTTCCCAATTACATATTCTAATGAATTGTCTGAAAGCAAGCTGCTAGAACCTGACTATACGTGCTTATTAAGTATTATTTTAAAAGTTGACAAATAAAGTATTATATTGTGAGAGAAGAAAAGCATCGCCCCTTTAAGCAGTAGTATTCCATACCAGTAATTGCACTGTCTTGTTTGCATATGAACACATACTTACTGGTAAAACTTAGCCCGCATTTTCATGTTCACGGTTTGATTATCAAGAATGTTATTATATCAAAGGATGTGTAAGCTTACCGTAAAAGGCTGGTCATTAATGTTTCCCACTGCAAAACAGTTATCTCCTGGATTGACAGCTCCTGTAAGTACTTGGTGCAGATTCATTGTATTAGATGTCCCTTTATTTCTTCAGTGTGAAAGGAGATTGAAGTAATTCAGGCGCTGGGGAATGATGAGATAGCACGGACAACCTTCATTATGTAGCACTGCAACAACCGGGACGACGACGACGACGACGACGACACAACTTATTTATGCTTCACAGTTCACCCACTATATCAAAACCAAAACAAGCACATAATGGACAACTGAATCCAGTGAAAACAGATCTGTCAGACTGACGACGTGGCGTACAATAATGTTTGCTTACAAGAAGTTCAGGTTACAGCATCGTCAATCTTTGTATCGATATAGTTAAACACAAAACACAATTTACCTACATTGCTCAGCACAAAAGTCATGTAAACCGTCTACATTATAGTTGATGCATACTGCCTTATTCCAAGCTTTGACACTGACATAACACAGTGAAACATCAGCATGACGTGGGTATGCTCCCCTTTAGATTATTATTGGTACTTCTAGTCTGCTTAACAGGCCAATTTGGAACTCCTTTTACGTGAGAAATACACACATAAACAAGTTTAAAGGTAGTCCAATCAACATAACTCAGGCTCAAACGATCGGGTCGAAAAGGTCACACGTCACAAGATTTACCCAGTGGAAATAACTAATCTTCACAAACGCGTCTTGCAGTATCGTTTTTATTTCTGATTCCGTTTATGTTGCCACCTCATAGTAAGGCTGTCAGGCACAGCCTTGCCTGGCTGTATTTTCAGAGTTACAAATGTATCTAGCGTACGATACAGTAAACTCTTCTATCAAACGCAGGTGACACGGACAAAGTGCAATTCACAACAAAAGAGAAATGTGTGCAGTCTTCACACGAATAATAGTTACTTCATCCTTATAGTCCTGTTGGGAGTTCTATCTTCAAGTTTTAAAATTTCCTCCACGACGCTGGAACTCCGGTGTTATAAAACTGACACATTAACGTTATGGCATTCCCCTGATAATCTGTTCAGCAGTTCCGCCATATCTCCCCGTCACCAAAACAATCGACTCGGTATCGCGAGAACTTCAAACCAGCGCCCTCTCAGTTCTGCACTGCACGTTTCACGCCTGCATTGTACTACTACTATATAAACCCGTGACGGCAACCCAATCACTCCTCCTACAGGTGACATTTCATTGCAGTCACCATGGACCGGTTGATACAATATAAATTATCAAAACTCCTATCCTTACACCAGCCCCTATATCTCATGAGCTTTCAATAAGTTAACATGCACTTAGTGGGCCACATGTGCGGATGCTGGATAATATATGTATTCAGCAGGTTGGGCTAAATTCTTAAATATGTGCTCTAAATCATTTTTAATAAGGGACAAAGTCAAGCCACTAACCAAGCCAGAAGTAAACATTCAGATATTTCTTTTAAGTGCTTAACTGTAAGTGTCCTTAAGTTTGTTCTTGTTTGTTTTAGAATTGCGATTGTAGTTTTATCATTTAAAAATAAATGAAAATAACTTTCTCTGTTTACATGAAGCTTTGGTAATATGCTGGATAACGAGTGTTCATGGAAGCTTGCTTTACTGCATTGCAGAATAGGAAGTGAGATTTATTGCAGGAATTCTTTTGGTAGACTTCCATTGGTATAGTACATAATGCCAACATGGACTTGTAGAATCCAATACAATACTGTGCTATATATATATATATATATATATATATATATATATATATATATATATATATATATATATATATATATATACACACACACACACACACACACACACACTAGAAAATGCAGCATACTCATATTCCGAATATGGCCAAATATATGCAGAATACTCCGTATTTGGATTTGCCACTGTATTATTCACGCCAGTGTTTTCATCCAGGGGTGATTTATTGACCACTAAATATAATTAAAATGCAGGTTGTAGATTTATTTTAATGAAGGAAGAAGTAGATGTGGCATATAATGCTATGAGAGATTCACTTCAGTATATTGTATGTAAAATTAAATAGTAGAGTGTTTACTGTATTTATTTACTGCTTATGTTATTACTGTATTAGTATATTGCTTGATGTTCTGATTACAGCACTAGCAATAAGACAGAATACCACACTTATAAAAGTTTATCATAGTACAAACATAGCAAAGTGTAGGCTGTAAAGGATAGTGAAAACATGGTAGAGCATAGGTAAGCATTGAAAACTCATAGAGGTATGATAAAGTATATTAAAGAACATGGTAAACCATAGTAAATGCACAGTATAACCATGGAAAATTAATAGTATAACCATGGAAAATTAATAGTAAACATATACTATCACTCCACCAATAACTCCCAGTCACAATTAGAATGAGGATTGATAAACCTGAAAATATTTCAGAAATATAATTGTTTTGCCATTGGATTAATACAATGTTTGTAAGCTCATATAAGACATATCTGATGTAAATATTAAAAATAATTAAGAAAGTGATCTATTAATACAAGTTTTAAATGTATACTTTAGGGTTGTTCATAAAAATAAGTAGTTGTGAGTATTATCCATTAAGTAATACAACTCATATTAAAATATAACAATAATCACTTCAATAACATCATAGTAACACAACAGAGAATCATCGCACAATAGAGAATCTATAGTACATGAATGTAAAACTGCATTCTTGTCTTGTCTAGACCAAGACGTTAGGAACGCAAACCTGTCTCAAATCTAGCGCAATGAAAGGTTTTAGTGACATCTTGTGGCAGTGTCAGGAATTGCATGCGCAAATAGGCTGCGTACTAGTGCATGTTTGTTCAGAGCAACATGGAGACCGAGGGTTTGGGCCTTTCGTCTCTCGGCCTTAGCGAAGGTACTTGCAGTCAGGATGAAAAATGCTTTGTATCTTGCGAAGAGGGCGATACTGAGAACAATTTGGGAGGCCTTAATGATCTATCACATTTGCTGGTTGAGAGGACTGAGGGGCGACCCACATGTTCACGGTGCAGGTAAGAAAACACAGGGTGCTGTACGTACGTTCACGATACTTGCAGTCAAAACCTGCGGCTGACGTCACGGTCTGTGCAGACGGAAGGTGGACAGCTTTGTTACGGGAACTGCAGAAGAGCAGATTGTGAGGGTGAAAAGGGGTGCTGTTAGAATTGCATGTCAGGCAGTCATGCCCATTGTATGCAGTATGATAACGGAAATCATTCACTGAATCATCTTTAATAAAAGACGCTTAAATACGTGATATTGTGTTCAACAATAGCCATATCAATTCTACAATCACACGTATTAAAGTTCACTGAAATTGCTTTATAATTTTCTGCTGTACTGTTTTTTCTTGTGCATAAGGGTAGCGGAAAACAAGGGTACAGGAAAACATCCACGTCCAATGTTTTATTATGAAGCTCTTTAGAAATTTAAACATATGTATCTGTATTATTGGTACCATTGGAAGCTTTTTTTTTATTTGTAATAACAGGATATTACAAAATACCTTTTGGTCGTTTGCAGTGACATTTTTAGGAATCGTTATATCAGTTGCATTTGTAAGGCAGTGATTGTAGCGGCGTACTTAGGGTTTCTGTATCTAGTAGTATGCCATTCATTAAAAACAACATGACATGACTAGAAGGCGATGTTGTGTTATTCACACCCCTGACTAGGGGGCGGTAGTAGATCGAGTGATGACCGAATGTGGTTGCCGATGCCCTTCTTGTCAGTCAGCGCTCCTCTGTTGTTTTGGAGCCGAGGCTGCAGCACAAAGGAATATCCACAAGAAATTAGTTGCGTTTTGCTACGCAGAGCTTGTTGTGCTGGTTGGTCTTGGCTGCTTGAAAACACAACACAACATTCCCTAATAACACTTGCAATGCGTTATGACTTAAAGGCTGTGACATATCTTATATAATTTATTGATTTCATTTAGTTTTATTTTACTTTATTATTTATTTGATCACCAATTGCCATGACAACACACTTATTTATTTATGTAGTACTTATTTTAAGGTAATAAATAAACAAAATTGTCTAGTCCTAAATTATATATATATATAGATATATAATGTTATAATATATTATATATATATATATATATATTATTTTACATCTCATTAAATTATGCTAGTGTGTGTGTGTGTGGAGATTAGATAAAGGGATATTTAGAACATAAAATAAGAGGCTCTTTTTTTGCACAGAATTGTGGGAGCCTGGAACCAACTTTGACCCTAATCCTATCTCAAATATTCTTTGTTCTGTACTTTTAAAGTACAGGGAATCCAGCACCTCCAGAACTGTATTTTTATTTAGTTAGTTTGAGAACTGTGACGATGTATCTGAATTCTGCACGTCACTATTTTGTTTACCATATGCTCTTCCCTCATATCAAAATATTTTGTAGACAGTGGGGTAAATGTATACTGTACACACAGAAGAATACATTTGGTTGCAGTAGTTCTTTGAAGTGAAGCTGAAATGTCACAGGCTTTCAGATTGTAATGCTTCAGTGTTCCTTTGTTGGGTGCACATACCACACCCATTTCTTACATTGCAGGAAATGCACAGCTAACACTCGATATGGGTAAAAGGGGTTGGTAGATCACCTTTAAAATTGACAAACCATTTGTGACATTAATTTGGCTTCTTTAGGTGATAAGTAATGAATTTTTATACTGTAGGCAGGGCCGGATTAACCTACATGCAAATTATGCTACTTTACAGCTTGGGACTGAAACTTTTTTTTTTTTTTATGTCTGTGATCCATATTGCATCATTTTGTGTTCTATGTTCCCCCGGATGTTTGAATGTTAATTAAAATTATCATTGAGATTTAACAATGACATTTAATTATTACCACTCACATAAGATTTCTGCTGTATGGTACAAGGCAATGAAAGCATATACAGTTTAACACGCCTACATAAAGTGTAGCATTGCATTCAAAACTTCAGGATTAGCATTGCATTTAATAGCATTGCATTCAAAATATTCATAGAATTGAGATGTTAGAGAAGTTTCAGTCTGGTTTCCGTTCAGGACATAGCACAGAGACTGTGTTAGTAAGGGCCTGTAATGATCTCCTTCGGTCTACTGATTCTGGTCAGTGATTTATTTTAGTTTTCTGGGTCTTTCAGCCACTTTTGATACCGTAGACCATGTAATCCTATTGGAGAGAATGCATAATCTTACTGGAATTGAAGGAATTGCCTTGGAGTGGTGTTGCTCATATTTATCACACCGGCACCAATTTGTTTCTTTGAGTCATTCATTTTCTAAAACCAGAGATCCACAAGGCTCTGTGCTTGGCCCTTTGCTGTTTAACTTATATTTGTTCCCCCTGCCTCCATCATTGCTAAATACAACCTTGGATTTCACTGCTACGATGATGACACACAAATATAATGTTCATTTCCCAGTACATCAGAAATGACAGTTGCTGTTCTGTCTCAGTGTTTGAGTGAGATCCAAGCATGGATGACTGCTGATTATCTGAAAATTAATCCACAAAAGACAGAGGTGCTGTTGGTTGTCTCCAGGCACAGTTTGGCTAAATTGCCTTGTATTAATATTCCTTTTGATGGTCATTTTTTGAATCCCTCCAAGAGTGTGACAAATTTGGGAGTTACTGAAGTTACTTACAGCAAAAATAGATGATGATTAAGTAGATTCAAGAAAATGCACAGAGTCCTTTTCTTCAATCAGTTGCCAGGATTGAAATATGCAGGGAGTCTGGTCCCAGGTACAGGACAAACAGAATACTCAACATTACAATGTTTGCATGACATTAAATACCCTTCTGTATAGATGGTCCACCTCCCCTTTCTCTGACACTTAACCAATTGCAAAGGTACAACACATTATTCTGTTAATTTAGTGTGTGTGTGTGTGTGTGTGTGTGTGTGTGTGTGTAGTCTTGTGTGACAACCTCTGAACTCAGTGCATTCTTCACACTCCTGGAGAAAAAAGGTCCATAAATCTGCCCCTTTGATCCCAGTGGCATTATCTCTTTCGATCTCTCTGAGAACCTCTGGGTCCAATGCCAGTCCCTGGGAGCCTTTTAGCCCCTTTATGCTTTGCATTCCAAAGTCTTACAGCCTTCTGGTCCACAGCATTGTTATCTTTTTAGCTTGCAGTCAATGCTGGGCAAGAAACTTGTAGACGCAATGTCTCTATCAATTGTAAGCAGTACATGCAATTTGAACCAAACAGTCTGCTATCTGCAATATTAGTCTCTTTTCAGAAAAAAACACCAGTATAGCTCTGCCAGTCCACATGCGTAGCAAACTGCTAATCAATTCTCAATCCATGTTTTCCAACAGTTACCATGGATTCTGAATTGTGTCTGGGTGTCCACATTAGTTCAGTAGTTAAGACCTCTTACTTTCAGCTGCATAACACAGCTAAATTTAGACCAATCTTGTCTGACAAAGATACTGAAATGTTGGTGCATGCTTTTGTGATGTCTTGTTTAGACTACTGTAATGCCCTGTTTTCTGGCCTACCGGACTCAACATTACAGCGGCTCCAGCTTCTTCAGAATGTGGCAGAGTGCTTACTAGCACGCATCGCTCATGGCACATCACTCCTGTTCTCAAGTCACTGCACTGGCTTCCTGTTAAATTCAGGATTGATTTTAAGATCCTGCTTCTTACTTATAAAGCCCTTCATGAATGTGGGCCGTTGTATTTGCAGGATCTGAATGTACCTTATACTCCCAGCCGCACTCTACGGTCAGCAAGTGCTGATCTTTTGGTTATCCCTCGTGGTCACTTAAAATCAGGAGGAAGCAGAGCTTTTGGTTGTTGCATGCCTCGTCTCTGGAACTCTATTCCAAGTGATGTCAGAGGTGCAACTACAATTGAATCTTTTAAGTCAGGTTTAAAGAAGTATCTGTTTTCACATGCTTACTGTTAGTCTTGGTTGTTAGCCATTTGTTTTTGGGTCTTGCTGTAAAGCGCCCGAGATGCTTCACATGAAGAGTGCTATATAAGAGCAAATTGTATTGTGTATAAAGTGTTCAGGTAAGTTAACTAATTCAATTCAAAGATGCTTCCACATTATTATTGCTTGGTACTGAAAAAATGTGTAAATTGAAAATAAAGTAAGAGTCAGGAAGTACCATCTTGCAATTAACAGGTTCCTACGATGATGTGTACGGTGTACTTACCTATTTCACACATTGCATGTCAAATTAGCTTTATGCTGGGCATGTTTGTATCCGAATATCTCATAGGGAGCTATGAATGATAAATAATGGAATGGGTACCGTGTGCAGTGGCCTTTAGTCAGTTCAGAGAATATTCAGCAGCTTGTTTGCTGACACCTGATAATTTTAGCAACACAACTCAAGAAGGACTGTGTGCGAGGAAAGGGAATTGATGCAGACCTGAAGGGTGATAACCTTATTGCAATTTTCTTCGAAAGTTTGAATGCAAGACCTGTACAGTAGGTTTGAAGCCTGAGAAAACTAAATCTGTAAACCGGGCCGTAAACAACTGTTCAAAAGGGTTAATTAAAGGACGGAAAAAGAAATGATATATATAATATAAAACTGAACATGAGTTCTGGATGTTGCACCTTTACTTCTCCAGTTTCCAATGAGTTTGTACATCCTGTGGTGAATTGATCCCATTGTTCACCCATTACAAATCAGTAAACAGCTCTATTAAATCTTTTTCAGAATTATCTACTGCATATTTTTTCATCAGGTCAATATAATAGGCATCTATTAGAGCTATATTTAAGACAGATGAAGAGACACTAATAAAATCTACAGTGTTAGTTTCTGGGTTATTTTATGTTGGTATGACATTGGTATGATCAGTGGGTGAAATCAAACAGCAGTTTAAGCCTCATGAATACACTGCATGTTTACCATTATAGTTAGTTGATGTACTTTTGCTTTGGAGAAAGGCAGTTTCAGTAATATTTTGTAACGTATTGCAGAATATTAAATGGACTTTAGGGTGTGCAGAATTAGAGCTGCCATGTGGGGAGATAAGGAGTTGGGAGGTAATAACAGTGGTGATCTAGATCCTGTTTCTAGAGAGTTGGGTGATTACAGGTCCTTTCAGATTAGTAGATGTGACCTTTTCAGGCCATTCACTCCTGGCCTAATCAGTTTGACTGGCATGGACTGAACCTGGCATGAAAATGTTAATAACAGGCTAGGGACTGAGCACAGCCCCTGACTGCCAGGGAGGAAGAACTGGACCGGAGTCCCAGCTGCTATCAGCCAGGCACCCCCGTGACTTAACATGTTTATGTATAGGGTGCCAGTGCCTTTTGATCAACTCCTTCTTTTTTAATTACATTTGCGTTGATTTCCCTTGCCTTCTGCAGACACAGTGAAGAGCAGGCAGAGCATATCCACCTAAATTAGGCAGCCTTGAGATGAGTAGGGTGGACTCCTGATGAATAATAAAAGAGATGTCCTTGACATTAGCATGGTTTAAGGACATGTTTGACAGGAGTTGGTATAAGCAGCATATTTTTCATAAGTAGGTCACAGTGTAGTTAAACATGCAGGTTCTCCTGAATACATTGCAGTGCCATGATGAATTAAGCCCATTTTCCTTACAGTTCAAATTGACATTTCTAGACTTATCTTGCAAGATAGTTATGAAGATATAAACCCAGGGCATTATTAAGTCCAACACCATCAGTGTACTGTACACATAGAAAAATGCATTTGGTTGCAGATTTAGTTCTTTGAAGTGAAGCTGAAATGTCACAGGCTTTCAGATTGTAATGCCTCAGTGTTCCTTCATTGGGCGCACATACCACACCCATTTCTTACATTGTAGTAAGTGCATGGCTAACACTTGGTATGGGTAAAAGGGGTTGGTAGATCACCTTTAAAATTGACAAACCATTTGTGACATAACCTTGCTCAACATTCTATTCTAACTAAACTGCTAAAATATGCATACAAGGGCTTTAGAGACTTCTTCAGTATGTTTTATTTTTTAAAATTTTTTTTTTTAATGTGGCACAATTTATTCAACGATTCAAATTATTTACATTTGCAGATTACTCCTAAAATGATTTTAGCTCTGTTCGTAGTCTACCATAAGAGTCAGAATCCATCTTTAAAGAACCTTGTATGTAGTGTATATGTATACAAATATATAGAATAAAAAATGTACATACAAAGTGCTCTCTTATGGAATGTTGGTATTTTTTGGGGCAGTATACAGAACATTTCCTCAGTGTTTTATCCCCCTTCTGCGCAACGCGGTGTCTGGGCTTTTGTTTTACTCGTGGTTCTTCAACACAAAAACTTCTTGTAAACCCAGTTTAAGAAAGCTGAATGATATCACTAGTTGCGCAAGGTCAAATTGTAACATTTAAATATGCCTTTCCATATTTTAATATTAATTAGGTCATTTGAATTTTGAAGGAGAATTTCTATGTTAATCTATTTATCTATTTAGTTATTTATTTCACTTTTAAGTCGATTATTATAGGTGGAATATTAATGCATATTATTCTAGGTTGTTGTCTGCCAAGGTGTAGTCACATGAACAATTTCTAGTCAGGTGAGGTTGCTGAACCTATAAACATAGTCAGTACATATAGCTAACAGTGAATTATTTTTAATTCAATATGGTATGCTTTTAGAAGAGGGCTCTATGGAGACCTATCTGCCTTGCTTTTTGCAAGTTTACAGATAGAGACAGCGAAGAGTCTCCCTGGGAGTTTCAGCATGTCACCATTCCATCAAACCAATGCGCCTGTACTCAAAGCCTGAACTGTACTCACACTTTAAATAAAGCAACATAATTTTTGAAAGGATTAAATATTATAATGGTCTCATTCAATCACATTGTATGAACTTTAGTACAGCTTAGAATAAGTAAATGTGGGTTTGTAACAGAGGACGCGCTACATGTGACAGGAGTGATAGAAATAACGATTGATGACGTGGATGTGTGTTCACTGCTTGATTGATAGGAGACGGGGACGAGAAGGTTGGGATTGACATGCTCGACAGGCACACAGGTTTTATTTACATATAGTACAGACATACAGGAACCCTGCGGGACACTACCAGCAATAGCAGCTCACAGGGGACACTACCAGCAATGGTAGCTCACAGGGGACACTACCAGCAGTGGCAGCTCATAGGGGACACTGCCAAAAGTGGTAGCTCACAGGGGACACTACTAGCAATAGTAGCTCACATGGGACACTACCAGCAATAGTAGCTCACAGGGGACATACGGCCCAGCTTAGAAAAGGCAACATAAACACTACAAAAACTATCAAATGAAATATGGCCCTACTCCGCTAACAAATGGAGGTCCTGCTTCTGCTATACTGGGTGGCATCTGCTGTTCCGAAACTAATTCCCTGTCCTTCGGGCAGTTCACCCAACCTCGGAATATACACACAATCGTTGGTGCGTTGCAGCTTCTTTCTCCTGGAACAAACCCCCGACTACCTCCCGACCTTGGATATACAAATGATCGTCGTTAGAAGGGGTCGCTTTGTTTCCTGAACCCAGTCGTTCAGCAGCACAGACGGGCCGATGCTTCAGCAGCAGCAGTGTTCTGACCCCCTTACTGCAGCCTTGATCTGTATAATCAGGACCCTTTTATTCCTGGCACTCTGCTGCACCACGCACACCTGCTGATTGGGAGCTTGCAGCTGGTTATCACACACACACACACACACACGCACACACACGCACACACACACTGCTTGTTCCTGCAACTAAACACAGCAGGCAGGCTGCTACAGACAGAGCAGCAGGCTCCCCATTAAAGCCAGTCTTGTTCTTATTTCTTCAATCACTATACTCGTATTTACAATAAACAATTACAGAAGCACCCTCCGTATGTGCGTGGCCTCAGCCCTGCTACAAGGTTGAAATTTCTTTAACTGCTGTACCATGGTTGTAATGCCATGCATTTGTGCCAACGGTAAGAAAATCCACCCCTTTGTCTGTAGGGGTATTTTTTAAATGATGCTGGTTTGATTAAAAGAGCCTGACAAATCATGTTGTTATTGTGGTTATTTGAGTACCATGATAAGTCATTGGGATTTATACATTTCATTTCAAGAATGTACAGTACTGGATGGTCACAGCAGGACAGTCATGCAGTCTAGTATTATCTCATACCATTCATACTTTACAAAGCCTGAGCAAATTCCATTGGAGGGCTTCAATAGTGTTCCTAGGTCACATTAAGTAAATGATGTGGTGTGGATTATGTGGAATGTGTTTTATTGATTTGAACACTAGAGGGCAGTATGAAAACACAGAAAAAGCAGTCCTGTTGCTGTTATCGCAGCACACTGATGTCAACAGCACAGACACATTGTCTTCCTCCCCTTACATTAAAAATAATGAATCTGTTTGCAAAGAGGAACATCTCAAGACACCATTTTAAATTGCTAGATACAAATATGCAGCTTCGCAATGAGGAGCATTTTTCAACATTACAGAGCTTATAAAAGCTCATAAATGCAAATTTTTATCAGATTAATTGTATTGGTAATTTCCAAATGCTGTTGCTGTGACTCCTACAACAATAGTAAATTGACCTGCAAGTCCCGGTGGTCTATAATAAATGAATGACTTTAGGTGCTGTTTTGTCCTCCATCTGTAGTATTTTTCTAGATTTATATTTTCTGTTCAATTTTGGCAGTTTAACATGCATCATGCAACAGTCTTTAATTCCCACCCCAGTTATGCAGTCCTGCTTGTTTTGTCCTTTGTCCTTGTACATTTTCTTCTGCTGCTGTAGCTGTTTTGGACGGCTCCTATTCCTGATCACGTCTGTTCCTTCCTAAAGGGTAAAGTCCAACTGGCATAAATCCAAAGGCAACATGATTAAGGCTAAATTCAAATCCTTAAACAATTGCTGTTTTGTACAGTATTATTTACTGAATTAATAAAGCAGTATTCTTTAAAAAGATGCTTAAGAGCTAACTATCTAAATGTAAGTTATATACCTTATCTAGGGGGTGTGGACGTTAATTGATTCAATTTGGAATAAAGTGTGGAGTTAAAAGGATAGACCTCTTTTCTGCCATTGAGCAATAACACAACGGGTGACCTGACCTCTGTCGAAAAGAGAGTCTGGTTGTTTTATAAAGAAAAAATGTAAATTTGAATATTCCTATCACATAATCTGCAGTGTAAAACAGGGAGATGTTTGTGTAAATAAGGGATGTAAAAAAGTGGCGTTTTGTTTGCAAACTTTTTAACTTTTAAATCTGTATTAAGGAACTGTATCATTATCATTGTTACTATATAACTCAGGGGTGACATACTGCCAGTACTCAACATTACTCAGTACCGGGACTTATTTTAATGCTGGTACTGGTTACCAATACTTCTTTAATCTGCTTTTCATCCAACACAAGATGTGTTTATCCACTCACACAGTTCACTAGCGCAACGTTTCTCAAATGCGCTTTCATTCAGCACAGTTCACGCAGCTTGCATTCTGTTTCCTCACACTGCTTCGGTTTTTGTTTCTGTTAGCTGCTGTTAGCCACCATTAACATCAGTATAATCACTGCACGTTGACTGGCCAAGTTTCATTCTGATCAGATTTCGTTCTGGCATGCATCACAAATCTCCGCCCATTTCACTTTGTGTCAGTGCTCATTGGTTGATCAACGAGAGAAGATTTTAGCAGTACAATGTGAAAACAGTGACATGAAGTAATTGTTATTTTCTTAAGTGCGGAGAAATTATCCGAATGTTGGAATGAACATTGTTGCACATGAATTTGAAAGCAAAAATTCACATAATAAATTACATAGTTGATATATATATATTAGAAGTAATTATCACAGAGCGTTTTGCCTTGCACAGTTTCCTTGCCAGAATTTGTGCGAATGTTTCTAAAGTGATGTGTGGGATTAACATTACAAAAACAGGATCGAGAAAGTGCTGCTTCAGATTTGGTAGCGAGTCAGAATCGAGATACAGATGCAGGTGTGCTTCACGTTTTCCAAACACTGATCCAGCTTGCAGCATGAATGTTAAGTATAGTGATCAAAGTGTTTTCTGTTATGAGGATTGTAATTAGGGTTGCCAACTGGCCCCACTGTCCCCACTGGGACACTTTAAGACAGGTCAGGTTTTTTTGCCAGGTATAAAAAAAAAAAAAAAAAAAAAGTGATGTCTGGGTAATTAGTCTACATGTAAACACAACAAAGAAGCACACTTAATATATTATTGTAAGGTGCGTAATAAGTAAGACACATTAAAATAACATAAATAGCAAGGATATATGTTCTAATCCAAGGTTAGCATTGCAGAGAAAGTATGGGGATGATTTCAGAGAATACTAAGGAGATTAAATGGCTAAGTGAAGTACATCATTTTTTAAAGAGTAGTGCCTGGTACATAAAAAAAAATAGAGATTAGGCTAAAGTTCCAAATAGAAAAATTAATTTTCCAGTGTAGGAGCAAGCTGTTTTGTGACAAATCAATTAATGGCTATAGCTTGAATCCTGTCCCTAGTTTTTAGCCTTATTGGCTAGTGGATACAGTATTGATTACAGTGGCAACTCCAGCAGAATATTAATTCTGACTGATCGTTTGTTACAGGCCAAGCAGTGTTATGTATGACTCTCAAATGGGCCTGGTCATTAGTTGAGTGCTTCTCCGCCAATCAAGGGCTGTCACTCACCACATAATCACACAATAAAATATGCACAGCATCAAGCATTTCGAACACCAAAACAGGATGATTTGTTGTTTTCTTTTTCTTCTGGGACCAGCAGCTGGCATGTTTAGTGTCCTTCTTGTCCATGTAATTAAAAGTGTTATCGGACAGGGGCTCAGTCTGAGACGAAAATGCTATAGCTATGCAGGCATTAGCTTTAATGAGTTTTTCAGGGAGCGGCAAGATGCTAGTTGTAATCTTTCAACAAACAGATAGTATTTTCACTCAGGGGACTGTTTCTATCTCAAGGAAAGTCTGAAACTGCATGTCTAGAATACTGGAATTGAGAAAAGCGAAGTGCACTGGGCATGTACACTAGAAACAGTGATTTATTACACAGACATTGTATATAAAACCAAAACCACCAGATTGATTCTTTTACTGGGGTTCAGCATTTAACATTTACTGTATGTACCTACAGTATGTCATTGCTTGACAAGAATAAAAATATATTAGTGTTTACATACCCCAATGGAAATTTATCATTTCTAGATATTTCTCGAAAACAAATCATTCTCTCAAAATCTTTTGTAGCAAAGGTTTTGCTTTTGTGGATGAGGAAAAAAAGTTACAAGACATAGATGTTTACAGTTATTTATTTCAGCATTTTTTTTGCAAAACTCCAAAAATGCCAATTCAAAAGTATTTATACTGTTTGATGCTATGATAGTATTGTGTGTTGCTAGTGTCATGTTCACAAAGATGACTGTGTCCTTCTTAGATTTCCAATTTTCTTGCATATCGCAATACCAAAAAGAAAATATGAGGACTTGTTTAAATGCGTTTCTTTCTAGTACTTGGGCTTGTCTCTGACTCCTGTAGTGGATGCAACAAGTCAGTTTATATTGTAATTTGGGGGAAATGTATTTAATGTAATATAATTACCATGTTGTGTTTGTTTTTTTGTTTTGTTTCGCTACATTGTATTTACTGTATGTATAGTGCTTTGATACAATAAACTGACCAAAACCTAAATATTCTGGATACAAAAAAGAAACAGGTTACAGTGTGAGTAAACTGAATAGATGCATTGGGTAGCTATTTCCTTGATTTGTGCTATTGCACAATGTAAACATTTTGAGGTTAATTTTGAGGACATTTACTGTAAATTAAAAAAGTTTATCACACCAGTCTACTTATACACAAAATCCATTCTGCGTTCTTTCTTCACAATATGTCCGAACACGTCATTGAAAAATGTTTCTTTCAACTTTTGCTGCATTTCACTTTCAATTGAAATAATCGGCAAGGATGACAGCCGATCTTGTCCAGTGGTATTCCTGGAATAACTCTTGATCTGTTTGAGGGCAGAAACATATCTTTCTACTTTAGTCACAAGAAACAGGAATGGTCAGTAGCAGTCAGGTCAGGGCATACAATTCAGTTCAGTGGTATGAAACAGATCACCTGGATGCTTTTCTTGGAAATCTTTCATCTGTCATGACAATGAGTTCATACTCCCTGTATGTTTGCTGTACATTTATAGGGGCTGTTCCTTGGAAATTTGGCATGTAAGCAAAATACCTGTGAGTCAAGCATTGAGAGGAAAGATAACCTCTCATGATCTTTGAATCTGATGGCTAAGTGATCTTGAATGTTGTCCATGATCTCAAAGTACAGCCGCTTGTAACAAGACTGCACATTTTCATCTCCTAGCTGTCTTAGAGGAGGGACCAATATCATGACAGTTTCCTTGTACACATGGACAAAATTCTCTCTCTCTAAAGCAATTTCAGACAGAAGCTTACATCCAAGCATTTTTTGTAATATTTGGATAAACACATCAAAGAATATAAAAACTAAATTAAATGTCTCTAGCAACTGAACGGAAAACTGTTCAGGTTTGAAATTAATCCACTAGCAGAATGTACAGTGTCGCGTTCAGACTTTACTGGATTCTCCAGAATGTGCTTAAAAAGCTCTTTCAACTGCTGTCTTTTTTTTTTCAAACACCTTGCATACAAGCCAAGAAGAGGAATTCCAGCATGTAGATGCCAGCCATGGAAGGTGTCTTTGGCATTTGTTGTCCACCAATTGTGTGTGGTTTGGGGACCTTGAGAAAAATATCTTGCATTCTCTGATTTTTGAGACACCAAAGTCGTTCTGAATCTTGTTAGAGGTACCCTAGAATACTGTGGCTGTTGACAAGCAATTACTTTACATACTGTAGTAGTAGGGAATCATTTAAAGTAATTCCACATAATTCTCTCTATTTGAGCAAATGGAGCCTTCGTCGTGCCCTCTGAAAGCAAGTTCTTGCTTGCCAAGTTAAACAACAGAATCAATCAAGTGTTTAAGAACCTCACGATTTTTTCTTACTTCTTCATTGTGATGTATTATATCCCTACGTTTCTGCTCAACCAGTTGAGCCAGCGTTTTGAGTGTTACAGTGGCTCTCAAGTGACTTTTGGAACGCTCATGTTTTTGTACTGACTTTTTTAGACATCTTAAATTGATATGTTTCATAATTAGAATTTTGGAAGTGGCAAGTATACCCCTTCCCTTCTTGTGTCAGTTTGGGTATTTGTGGTGTTGTGCAATTCTAAATGTAACTTTGCAGTTCAATATATCTTTCTCAATAACGGTCTGTATAAGCAAAATTGAGCTATTCTTACATAGCTCACCATGGTATATTTACATCCCGCTTCTGCTCACTTCCCCACTGGTTAAACTCACTCAAGACCTTCAACTGAAACAGAGAATACCTTTAGCGGTTTATGTCCCACCTCTGTTCACTCGTGATTGGATTGCAGTGGAGAAAAATTGGATCTTCTGTTGGTTGATTGCACCGCAGGCCCTTCACAAAAACCAGAGAATACCTTGGGGTACATTTCACAGCATGTAAGAGAGCACTGTGAATTCAGTGCAGTCACGGTTTAGCTGTCTGACCAGCAGTGAATACCTCAAAGGCCCTGATGGCACGCCCCTGGTTATTTGTAATAACAATTGTTTGTTTTATTTGGTACTTTTAACAGCCGCTAAATAAGCATAGCCGCACCATATTTAAAATGGCTTGCTTCTTGCAGTTATCATTGTTACCATTTTGATTATTTTCTCTGAAAAAGTGCTCAATGTCTAAAAAAAAAAAACTATAAAGTGCAAATGAGTCTTTTACTACCACATTTAACTGAATCTTTCAAGAATCGTTCTATGCTGTATTATATGTAAGCCTACTAATTAGACATGTAAGTGTATAATAGGGTTTGGTTTGTTTCCAAACTGTGAAACATACTTTTTTTCCTGAGCTGCATTATGATTGTACAATTTGCACCTGTTCCTGAATGTTTCCTGAATCCACAGTTCCTGTGTTACAAGATACTATGAACAGGAAATGTTTTGATACTTTTTATTTGGAATTTTTTATGTAGATTGGTGCTTGTAAAAGTAGAGAAGTATATTGACATATCTCACACTGTAAAACAAGATCACACACAAGGACTGTGGGAAATTAATACAGAGCCAGTCCTCTGTTGTCGACGTTAATAAGCATCTTATGAGGCAGCTTGAATGAGCAAATCCACTGCTGCTATTAAAACCATTTTAGACTGCTCCCTATACTCGGTACACAGCTGTATTCTGTGATGTTTCTCAGTAAATGTGGGTTTTGTGCAATAAAAATGAACCCTTTTGTGAGTTATTTTAGAAAGCTGCTCCCACCACATGGTCTGCCTCATATCTCAGAAGCCATTTGTGGCAGTGACTTTATATTTGTAGGGTTATTTAAATCCTCCACATTGAATGTGTTGGTTCCATATTGTGTGCCTTTAGGTTTCTGCTGTATAAAAATGGTACACTTTGAGTTATTGTTTTAATATTTGCTACACAGCTGTGTTCTTGATTTTCTTGGTTAAGTTCAATAACCCTTTCACTGCCACATTGTTTTGACATCTGGCCACATCATGATACATATTACTTGCTTTCAGACACACCCAGAATACATGTGCTTAGTTCTTGTAATGTATGAATCACTTAGTTCATGTAATCTATTGAGACTTAGTGTTCATTGGATGACCTGAGTGAAGGGATATATGGACTGAAAAGATAATCATTGTTTAAGTTAAATTACTGTAATCTATCCATCAATCTATTCATTGATTTATTCATGTATGTAAAAGGAGAGAAATCAGAGAGAGTACAGAATGCATCCTCCTTTTGTGGATATCCAACTGTTAGATATGTGTTTTTAAATGGATTGAAATAGAGAAAGTGTAATGTTTGGGGGGAATAAAACATATTTTAATGAATACTATTCTATTCTAGTCATGTAAAACAGACTTAGTCTTTCAAGATAAAAATGGTAGGACAAAACTTCTGAACTTCTTTGATATTTACAATAACTATTCCATAGTACGATGAATTAAATGAGTGTGATTCAGTTGCCTTGGCTACTGTATATGATTAAAAGAGAACTGTTAACAACATTGAGTTGGGAACTGTTTTCCAAGCAATCATCTCTGCCCCTTTTCATTTAAAAAACATTTCTGCAAAACAAAGACTTCTGCTGTTGTATTTCTGCCAATCTTGTCATTTCAGCCGTCCACAGAAGGTTTGCCTGTGCCCTTTCCTTCCAGTCCATCCTTTAGATGTCTCCACGTGTTTGTATATAGTTCAGCATCCAGCTGAGGTGAGTAAGGCTGTGGGAAGGGGCAGAGTTCACTTTCCAGAGGGGAGGAAAACACTGGGAAATTGTTGGTGGAAACCCTCCCATTGCAAAAGTGTCTGCTTCCTTTGGAGTTTTCCCAAGTGCACTCAAGGAGCAGTCATTAAACCCCCAGCCACCTTCCTTTGCCCGAGACATTTTCGCTGATCTTTTTGTTTGAGTCTCAAGTTATTATTAAGATCGCACTCAATGCTGTTAACTTCCAGCCCTCTCACAGTTTTCCTTGTTTGCTTTGCTAGACATATAATTAAAAATAAGTTGTAAACAGGGAAGTTATTTAATCAGTATACCCTTTTAAAGTTCTGAATGTAAACAAGAATGGGCTGGGGCTGTATTCACTTGAGAAAAAAAAAGTCTTTAATAACCATGTTAGTTATATCCTATTATGTAAGTCATTAGGTACTAAACAAACTGTTTTCTTAAATTTTAAGATTGAAATATTCATTAAGAATATGCAATTGTGAGAATTCCTGAAATTTGGTAAGTTTGCTGACCATCACACAGTCATGCAACACTGTAAATAAGGAGTATATAGACATGTACTGTATGCATCCCTGTGAGGAAAGCTTAGATGTTACTTGTAAATCTGGCACAGCCACCACTATTTCAGCTGCTATTATCTTATAAATCTATCCAGAAATTCTTATTTTCAATGTTGTGGAAACAACTTGGGCAAAGTGTAACAGTACCCTTCACTCTGACCACCAAGCTAGTGCTATAGAAAGCACATTGCATATCATTGTTTCTTGTTGTTTACTCTGTCTCAGTCTCCCTAGTACTCCTTTGTGTGCGTTTACCTTCAGCACAGTAGAACTCGTACTGAAGCCTCAATGTCTATATTTCAGTTTTAGACATCTAGGTATTTTATGTGCAGTTTTTTCTTATCTTTCTTGAGCAACTTTTTCAGCTTAACTACATAACATGCTGTTGCCCTCAAGAAGCTTACTAAGAAGGCCCCAATCTTTTTTTTACAGCAGGGAAGATGTGTGACTCTGATCCCCTGGGCAATTTATAAGCATGCATGATTGCTCCAAGTGTCTGGCCAGATGGATTATCAGCTACAACATACTCTTTCTAAACTTTTTACCTGCTGAATCACATTGGTTTATAGCAAGAACATTGACATGAATTCAGTATTCTTTCCATTTATCGTTAAAAGAACATTCCAGAAATATATTGTACTCCCTGCATTACACTGTTATTCTTTGGTTTTATAGGTTGAAGTAGTAAATAGTATTTTGTTTGTAACATGGGAATACATTTGAAAGAGCCTTTTGGGAATTTCCTAAAAGGTTATATAAAGCTAAAGCTATTCAGTGTTCTGTGCAGTAGTGAATCAGAGCCAGTACTGCTTGTCTGCTGGTGCCGTTGGGTCTGTGTAACAGAGTAGGAGTGTAAGTGATCCAGGGAAGGGACTGTTGAAAAGCACTGTACCTCCATGATGCTTATGAATTTGAAATAACGAACAAGCTAATAAAAATGTTTTTTTATTTTTTTGTATCGTCTGACTATTCATTGGAAGTCACATCCAATTCTTACATTAAAGTATCACAAGGCACTGTACCTCAATACATAAAAATACAATAAAATAATAATAATAATAATAATAATAATAATAATAATAATAATAATAATAATAATAATAATAATAATAATAATTAAAAGCTAGCAATTGTGTTGCATTAATACCACTAAGATAAAAATACTGTTTTATAAAAATGTGTTTTAACTTTAGACTTAAATACCCACAGAGCCCGATTCCCTAACACATGGAGATAGAGCATTTCATAGTTCAGGGGCTCTAAAAGAAAAAGCCTTTCCTCCTGTATTGATTTTATTGACCCTGGGAACAACGAGCAGCCCCGCTTCCTGTGATCTAAGAGTGTGATTTGGGAGAGACGCGGTCCATAGCTCCTGCAAATATCTATGTGCTGCTCCATTCAAGGCTTTATAGGTCAATAATAAGATTTTAAAATCAATTCTATATTGAACAGGGAGCCAGTGCAAGGAGGCTAAAACAGGGGTGATATGCTCATTTTGGTTTTAGTCAAAATTCTAGCAGCGGTATCCTGAACAAGCTGTAGGCGGGACACCGCACGTTTTGGGCTGCCAGAGAGGAGTGCATTACAGTAATCAATTCTTGAAGAAACAAAGGCATGTGTTAGTCTCTCGGCCTTAGATAAGGAGATAATAGGTCTCAGTTTGGCTATGTTTCACAAGCGATAGAAGGGTTCTTTAGAAACTTCCCTAATATGAGACCCAAAGAATAAATCAGGATCAAAGATAACCCCTACATTTTTTATTTTAGTTTTAGGATTTGATAAAAGACTGCTAGGGTCAAACTCATGCAATCCTACATTTTTTAGTTGGTTATGGGAGCCTACAAACATAACCTCTGTTTTATCTGAATTCAACAGTAGGAAGTTTTGAGAGGTTTTAAAGTAGGAAGTTTTTTCACCAGGTTTTAAAGACAAATACAGCTGGGTGTCATCTGCATAGCAGTGGAAGTTCACATCATGTTTCCTAACAATATCACCCAATTGTAACATGAAAATAGCAATTGACCCAGAACAGAACCTTGTGGAACACCGCAATCAACTTCGGTCAATGCTGATTTTTCCTGCCCAGTAGAGACCAATTGATACCTATCAGATAGGTAACATTGAAACCAGGATAAGACAAGGCCAGACAGTCCCACTAAGTATCTGAGACGATTTAATAAGATGGCGTGCTCTAGGTGTCAAAAGCAGCACTTAGATCAAGAAGAATTAGAACTGATGGAAAGCCCAAGTCAGAGCTTATCAGTAAGTAATTTACAACTTTGACAAGGGCTGTCTCTGTACTATGTGCAGCACAAAATCCGGACTGAAATTTCTTAGATACACTATTAAGAGTTAAAACATTTTGTACTTGAAGTGCAACAACCCTCTCTAAAACCTTGTCTAAGAATGGAAGATTGGAGATGGGCCTGTTGTTATTAATGAGTTTAGGGTCCAAGTTGTGTTTCTTGACCGGAACAATACCGGATGAAAGAGAACTAATTATAATATGTAAAATGTGGAAAATAATAACTCCAAGAAAGTTTTTTTTAATAATTTTGTAGGAATGGGGTCAAGAGAACATACTGTAGTTCTCATGTGCTGAATCACAGCTGTCAGCTCTTGAAGGGTAATCAAAGAAAAGACCTCCATAGTAGCCTTAGAGGCACTAATAGGTAATACTGTGCAACAAGCCTCCTTAATAGAATAGGTTTGTGGAATCTGATTTCTAATGTTAAGTATTTTTATTTTTATAGTGATTTAAGAAGTCATTACTGCTAGGAATAAAACCAGTATCAAGGGTGGAACTATTTGGAGAAGGATTAATTAATGTAATGTAATTGTAGCAAAAAGAGATCTAGAATTATTTTTTATTACTTTCAATTAAGGTAGAGTAATAAGTTGATCTGGCCAATGCCAGAGCCTTCCTATATTTAGCCAGGTGGTCCTTCCATATAGTGTAGTGAACATGCAGTTTCGTTACCTCCATCTCCGTTCTAACTTCCGACCCTCATATTTAAATTTGCAAGCAGCATCATTGAACTACGGTGAGCTTTTTTTTTTTTAAAAACGCCCTCCGAGTTTTGACTGGCGCTACAACATCTAAGATACCAGTCAATGAGGTGTTGTAGGTATTCACCATCTCATCTACAGATAAGCCCTGCAGGATTGATAATCAGCTCAATATGTCAGAAAATTTACCAGCAGTTAAGGAATTAATAGCCCGAGATGTAAGTGTATGCTCCATGGATTTTGAAGTTACTGGTATGCTGACCTCAAATAGAATAGAAAGATGGTCAGAAATGGTGAGCTCTGTAGTTAATACATTTTTAACAACTAAACCAAGTGAGATTACCAGGTCTAGAGTATGACCACGATTGTGTGTGGATTGTTTACATGCTGGATATAATCTAAGGAATCCAGTAGCCTCATAAACTCCACAGAAGTGGAGTCAGATTCTGTATCAGCATGTAGGTTGAAATCACCCAGTAGACAAATTCTGTCATAATGGACTGTCATGAAGATAGCAAGTCACTAAATTCAGATAAAAATAACCGGTTTGACTTAGGTGGTCGATAGATAATTACAATATGAACAGGTAGTGCACTATTTAGTGTTAATGTTAACAGTTCAAAAGATGAATAACCTGGGATAGTAACCTGATTAATTCTGTGTTCACAACAGAAAATAGTAGCAAGTCCACCTCCCCGCCCAGTAGAGTGAGCTTTCTGAAAAAAGAATAGCAAGGTGGGGAAGCCTCAGTCAGTGAGACATTGTCATTAGGTACAAGCCAAGTTTCAGTTAATGATAAAATATCAATCCCGTAATCCTGAATAAAATCACTAATTAACAGAGCCTTATTAGACAGAGACCTGACATTAAATAAGCATAAACGTAGAACAGCCCTGTCTAGTGCAAGTGATTGAGCAGGGATAGTAGGAATTTGAGTAAGATTACTGTAACACACACCCCTATGATTACTCACTGGGAAGCGGGGGTGGCAGGAAGCTATAACCTCAGTCTTGCATATTTCTTTAAGTCACCCAGTGCCTAGTTTAAGTACTTTGGACCACCCAACCTGTGGGGGGGGGGCCCCCCGGGCCTGAAGTACTCGGCCAGTATATTATTATAGTTATCATGACTGTGGAGATATGTATGGAAATATTTCTAAATTGTGGGAATACTGCATAATGAAAACCGATTTTATTTTATTCTGAAGATTACATAACCATATGCATTATTCCCCAGACATTTAATATAATACGGGCCTATTGCAAGGTTGAAATGAAAATGATTTACTGATTGCTGTTCACTGACTATGAATACCTGAAAATGAGAAAATATTAATGTAAAAATTAGCATTTTTGCAAGGATCATACTATGCCAATTTTGCATTTTGAACCAAAATATCCAATTCATTTCCATTGAATAAATGAATCTACAGTATAAAATTGCAGAAATAGTAAACTATTGCATAAAAGTAGTAGTTTCTTTTTGTGTCTAGAAAATATGTATCTAGCTTCACTCTTTCTCTGAAGTGGCTGATTTTCTTGTGCCTTATGCATCCTTATATTAAATTGCAATATCGCTTTCTTCTGCAAAAAAAAAACAAAAAAAAAAAAAACAAACATATGTTGCTTGCACTCTACACATTAAATGTATAACCAACACAGATTTAAATTGTCCAGCACAAATGAGTGGTTTTCAGATCTGAAACAAATGCTAAATAAAATATAATTAATGTTGCACAGAGTGCCTCAATAACATTCATTTCATGTTAAGGAATCAATATAAAGGGTTATTTTAACTCCAGAAATCGGCCTTGTTCTTTTTAAAGGTTAATGCATGTGAATTGTGATGGACATGTTGTATAGTAATGGTCTTCAAGAGTGAATCTTGGTGAGCCTAAACTTCTTTAAAAAGTCTGCATTGGTGACCAAAAGAGATTTTTTTTTTTTTCTGTTGGTAGACAGTTTTTGAAAATAAGTTGTGTCCACAAAAACAAATTAAAAACATTTCAGCTGCCAAATTGAAATCCGCCAAAAGTGGCAGTAAGGCAAAAATACTAAATAAAAACCTTGCCAACAATACCAGATATATTGTACTCAATGCTCACCGTATGCTTAGTGTGCTACAAAAAAACAGAAAAAGCAGCTTTATGGCTTAAAGTCCTTAAGATTTCTGAAGGTTAATGCTAATAATAAAGAAAAAAGGAAAGGTTTTGGTCAGTCTTTGATTTGTTAATTTGGTTAAAAAAACAATCATTCCCTGCTTAGAATCCTAGTTTCCTTTTCTTGTTGCAATTGTTGTTTGTCACTTTCAGCGATCATCCCGAGGGTTGTTAAGGCTGCCATAATCCCCAGAAAAAGCAGTCTTCTTTTAAAGAGTAAATAATGTTAAAAAAGTAAATAAAAATACAAGTGTCTTTTGTTAAAAACAAGGCCACTGGTTGACCTTTCTGATAACATTGTTTTCTTTTTTCCCTAGAAATTCATAGATTACTGTGTGAACAATATATATTTTTTATTGCTGGTACTGTTTTTGTTTTCCACAGGAGAGTCGAGTTCTGCGGACTGTTCCACTTCTGGCTGCCTGTCTTCTTCCAGGGAACTGCAAGGTTTTAGTTGGAAGACGTTTTAGTGAGGACAGGTAAGGAAAGAAAAAACATTTTCTATGCTCCATTACTGTAAATTAGAGAAAATGTAAAAAAAAAAAAAAATCAATGTCCTCGTTGGTCACCTATAAAAGCTTTGAGGAGACTATTGCAAGTGTGGCTGGAAACCTTTTTCGGGACAGCGCTGTTTTGGTCTTTTGGAGGTAAATATCGCTTCAGAGGTCAGCCGCACAATGTGTCCAGACAGTAACTTCCCAAGATGGGCTAGTGTTCAGCAGCTTTGTAACATCCATTATGTAAGTGTGGCAGGTAAATTGGCCATTGGCTTAGTCAAGCGTTGATCTTTGGTCTTCCTGATCAAATTGGGTATAAAATAGTTGTAACATATGATAATATATTTATTAACAATATATTGGTAACCAAGATAAAATTTTTTATCTGAATACAGTACTTTATACATTTATGTTTATACATGATCAAATCTTTAGGCTTATATCATACATAAATTAACAGCCTCTGTCCAGTAGGAATTAGTGCTTGGAGAAATATCCGAATATTCAATTTGTATACAAAAATCAGATTTTCGAAAAGACAAAAATGCCTTGCACTTATTTACCACCTCACCAGAAGTTGCACGACAGTTTAAAAAATGGCAACTGAAAAAGAGCTCTGTGTGATATGTGAGGTTGATATATTGTATGTGTTAAGGGCGAGCCGGGTTACCTGCCTCGCCTCCACTTTTGACAATAACGTAGCGACTGTGTGCTGGGTTTCCAGTGGCGGTGCAGAAAAGGCAGGACACCAGGGCTGTTTTTAATGGTGGTTAAAAGCACTCTTTATTAGCTGTGGTGAGTGTGGTGAGTTTTCCTGCGATTTACTGTCTCTCTCTCTCTCTCTCTCTCTCTCTCTCGTGTTTGTGGCGAGTTTGCCTGAAGGTTTTTTAACTGGACTTTTTGGGAGCAGGAAAAAGACCCAAAAGCTTTCTAACAAGAATGAGCAATACTTGAAGATAATATCCTTAAGGAATAGAAAGACGACAGGGCATTGTTGTCCATCCATCAACAGTCCAAAGCACCTTTGACCATTGTTCCATAGTCCAATGTCTGTGTTCTTGTGCATATTTTAGCCTTTTAGTCTTGTTACGCTTTTGGCAGTGGCAAAGAATAAAAAAATGGCAATGACAAGGAATGAAAAAAAAGTAAAATATAAGTAAAATACAGTGTCAACTTTATATACTATTTATTTTGGGAATAAACAAAACAACATTTAATTTGAACTGCTATTTGGCATCCTTTGTTTTGTAGTTAATTCACTGGGGTAAAGTAAGGCCTACACAACATATTTTGGTACAGGGATATTTTTCTATAACATGTTACGCATTGTAACGTCTTGCTGTAAAATAATGGCACACACACAGGGGCCACACCCCCCTGCCTCTGCTGCTATGTGGTCTCTGCCTGCGTTCTGAGCAATATAATGGCTTTTATTACTTTTTGAAAACAAACAAATATCCAAACTAGTATTTAAATTATGAGCGATTATCCAAACATGAAAATCCTGTGTTCATCCCAGCACTATCCAAAACCAAGTATGAAATTATCATATTAATTGGAACACAAAATGACCTGCAGTATACATGTGTATGAAAAGATTTGTTCCTCTACATTTAAAATTACAATGTTAGTTAATTTATCGGTATTACTGCACTGCAAATATATCCACCAGCTGATGAACACAGGACATTGTGAAGACTTACTGCTGAGTTTCTTGTCAAATGTAATTAATTATTGGCCTTGTGGCTGGTAATTATCAGAGGGAGGTCAGAAAAGGCCCGCAGCCACATTATTAGCATCCGTTGATGAAGACTGAAAGGCGAACAGACATCAAATGGAGTGACATATAAATTGATCGTATCTGTTTGAAAATTACCACAGGTTTCAGGTGCCCAGGGGGGCATTTGTGCCGCAGAAAGGATGCAGCTGGTATTATGCGGCTTACTAGAAGAACATGTGCACACTCAAGTCTTTATTAAAAAGAGATATATATATATTATCAATAAAAATATTTTTTCTCCTAATATATATATATATATATATATATATATATATATATATATATATATATATATATTATATATATAAGTTCCCCACCAAACAAAGAACTTATTTATTTTCAAGGGGTTGGTTTGTTTCTTGAATAGTGATGCATTGTCGGTGAGAGATAGATAGTTGGGTATTTGAGCCAGGGCATAAATTGAGTGGGCTTGGTCCTAGTACGTCCATCACAGCCATTTTCATATGTCAGGCTCTGATGTTGCTGGGGGTCTCTGTTTTCTATGCAGAATGGATGGGATTGTTTTCCACCCTTTGTGTATTTTAAATTGGTAAGAGATGATAAACTGATAGTTTGGTTAACGTTTAAGTTGTACTGATTAAGATTATTGATAATTAGGGCTTGAAATTTAGGGGTTTTATTTTTTTATCAGATGCCGTCCTTTTAAACTTATTTTCAGCCATTTCTGTTTCCTAATTAAACTCAGAAAAACCTGTTAATTACAGAACAATGTCACCTGTTTTTACCTTCATATCTTGACTGAGCCTGGTTCTGTTCCGCTTCATACATTAATTGCTCATCTCTGATCCTAATTGCATTTCATTCTTGCAGTCGTCTAGCTTATTGTTGTGCTTGTGTTATTTTCACTCGTTTAACAGAGTTCTCCTGACAGATTTTCTTTTCAGTATAAAATACCCAGTACAGAGTGTACACTGCTAGCAAGTCCAGCATTTATAATCTCCTTGATTTGTAGCAAAGAAAAAAAAAAAATCTTAAATCCAGTCTTTAATTAGTAGTTTTCGTTTTATTAGGAAGTAGAGACAGCTTAACAACTGCTAATTAACATTTAAAGGGAAGCAGAGGTTTGGAAAATAAAAACTGGAAAGTTCAAGCCCTAATGATAATTTACAGAACTGATGATGCCAATTGTACATCACAAAGAGGCTGGTTTCTGGTCCGAAGTCTCATAAAATTATTAAGACAGTGGTGATACATACATTATTCATATCTCCCCTTTTGATATTGCTGTATATAAGTCAGTATACTTCAGTGGAAAGGTTCCACGCATTCTAAATACGGTTGAGCTAGAGAGATATAATCCCTGATATATGCCCTTAGAATCTTTGTAACCGCATCACAAAAACAAATCACACAAGATCACTCCATCAGCTATTAACAAATGTCTTTAAAGTCAATTTCAACCTTTTTTTCCTGATTTTTGTCTTCAGTTTATTTTCACAGAAGAATTTTTAATAACTGTACACTAATAATAGTAATAATAATTATTAATAATAATAATAATAATAATAATAATAATAATAATAATACAGCTTTTGTTCTCTCTTTATTCAAATAAAAGTATACAGTTTTAAAAACGCTTTTTTGTACACGCATTTTATAGACAAGATCGTTGTTACGGAGGATGGTATTCATAGAACTATGTGGAAGGATATGTAAAAAGCCCCATTACCCAAACGGTGGTATAATGCCTGGTAATGCCCCCTGTGTCAGGTCTTATTGCTTACATATATAAGTCAATATCAATTCATTCTGCAATATATTGCAACAAAAAAACAGTAAAAAAAAAAAAAAAGCGCATCACATGTTGAAATTCATAAGAAAGCAAGGGCTGCGTACCCAGGTGGCACCTGGTAAAAGTACGGCTGAGTGGTGTGCAGGGGGATTCGCACAGTCAGGGGAGCGCAGGTTCGTGACTGGCTGGTAACTGCCGCCGGTCTTTGTTGGGAATTCCGAAGGTGACTGTGGCACACAGACAGGTTAGAGAGACAATAATTGGACGATAAGCAAGTTTTGGGTACTGACGACAGTCAGTCTTTAAAAAAAAATGCTTGAAATAATCATGCTCATGAAGTAGAATCCCCAGTTGTGTGCCTTGTCTTCCTTTTATAAATGATTTATCCAGATATTCCATTAAGAGACGACATCTGTTGTATAGATCATCCTGTGCTTAGTTTTACAATAAGATGAGCAAGGAAGAAAGCACAAAAAGATGAAGTAACTTCTACTTGTCAACACATCTAGTCAGTGACTGACTAGAGCAATGAAAGAATGATTTTTCCAGACTGTAAGCTCAAAACAGATGTTTTGGGAATTTTCTGTAAACCGCTTGAGATGTTTTCAGTGTTACAGGTCATCATTTTTTTTTTTTTTTCGTTTCCGGGTGGCAAAGGATTTAATGGACTGGATTTCAAATTCAATGCACACAACTGTTTACATGGATTCACCAGGTCAAGTTCCTAGAAAAATAAAAAACCTTTTTGAGACAGTAATTTAGCACAGCTGCTGTCACTGCACTCTCAGAGCAGAGCAGAGTTGGGAATTCATATTTGCAAGGTTGTATAAACACGACATGTTAAATGTGTTGTTTTTTGTCTGATTGAGACAGGACAGTTTAATATAGTGAAATTTATTCAATTGATCGAAACAGCTGCACATCTATATACTGCCACAGCTGAGACAGTTAAAACATTGTCCTTTATTAGATGAGTTTATGAAAAGTAAAACAAACAAAAAAAGTAAGTATTTTAAAGAAGAGCATTACAAAATACAAAAGGGATCATCTGATTATGTAACTTTCTAAAAAAAAAAAAAAATGCTTATGTTGCTAAACATCAAATCTTCGCTGTCTTTTAATTGAAGCTCAGTTTGTTAAATATTGCAGGCCTATTGATAATTGAATAACTGAAGAACAATGGTCCAGTCAGTCTCTGTGGTCCACCTTATTAAGCACAGCAGATGAAGAGCTATTACTAATTAACCACCTAGTTGTTGGAAGGCGCTGTTTGGACCAAAGAACATAAGAACATAAGAAATTCAAGAACCCGTGTTTGCTCGCTTTGGTGCCAGCGTGGTCTGTTAATACTCAGGAGAGGAAAAATAAACCCCCCTAACCAGATTAGTAGGGGAAATGAAACCTCTGGGAGTCTGTTTCTAGACAGACCGCCTTTCCTCCAGGCGCGAGCTAAAGGTCTTATTGTGGTCGCAGAGAGGGTTGTACAATATTGTTCATGACAGCATCCAGTCTGTTCTTGAAGGAACTGATGTTGTTCACTGTTTCTAATTGATAACATGGTAATTAAAGAGTAGTTACCTGCCAGCAAGAATTAGACTACTTTATTTTACTGGCAATGTATGACAAACCGTTCATTTTATACCAAAGACTGAAAAACTGGCACTTTTGCCTGCTGTGTTGCACATTACAAAATAACCTAATTTGTGACATCAATTGTACCATAATGAGTTTCTACCATGTTTAATCCTCAATATCGGTATGGTTAACAAAACCTCAGTTCAAATTGGTGACCTCTCGTTCAACAACCAAATAATCAACTTTCTTTCTTTTTTTCTTTATGTTTGTGTGGTAGATATCCTGAACTGGCCTCTGTGTGTAAAAGCCCTGGTACTCTGATTCTTTATCCCGGATCTGATGCAGAAAACCTTGAAGAACTGGAATTGAACTCCTCAGCTGCACCTTACAACATCATTATAATAGACGGTACATGGAGCCAGGCCAAGGATATGTTCCTTAGGAACCCGCTCTTCCACCTTCCAAAGCAGGTATGCATTCATTATTTAGTCATACATCACATTAATAATTTGAACGGGTCAGTGGATCAGAAAACCTTTGAAGAGTTCAAGATTGTGACATTGTTGTGTGTCCCATAGTGATACATGCCTTAATTCAATGTACTGTATATGGACATATGTTCAAATTGGGTTCCTGCATGTCAGTCAGTTTTGATTAAAAGTGGAACTGCACTTTTCTGTAGAGTTGCCGTTTGTTTGTTTTTGGCACATTTTATGTCTTTATAGGAATGCAAAGTCTGTACTGCAATGTGCATGTGTCTTGTATACAATCTCTTGAGGAGGTGTAGATTTAATTAAGTTAATTATATTAAAGACCAACCATGCAATTAAGCAGATACCAACGTTTTAAAAATAATACCCCACTAATTTAACCACAACCCATTTTTCAACTTATGAAGATAACCAGTTACCTCCAGTGCAATTACTTGAAATCATGCTTGTAATTAAAAAAAGGTTTGTCTCCGGTAGTGGTAAAGTGACCATTGATTTCCAGATCTCTTTTTTCCCCCAAAACTGTTTTTAACACGAAAATCTTTATAAAGCCAAAGTAAAAAATGCTCAGTTCGATAGAAGGATCTCTGCGAACAGAAGGAACAAGGGGACTTCTTGCATCGGGCAGCGCTTTATGCTGCAGTCAGTACATCTGAAAATACTTACACAATCCTGAAAGAAAATAATCAAATAAAAATAAACATACTATTATATATATATATATATATATATATATATTATTGTAATTATATATAAATATATGATATATTATATATAATATATATATATATATATAGATAAAATATATATGAATGCTTTCAAAAATAGACATGTTAATAGATTATATTTATCAATTAACAAAATGCAAAGTGAGTGAACAGAAAAACAATCTACATCAAATCAATATTTGGTGTGACCACCCTTTGCCTTCAAAACAGCATCAGTTCTTCTAGGTACACTTGCACAAAGTCAGGGATTTTGTAGGCATCTAGTCAGGTGTATGATTAAACAATTTTACCAAACGGGTGTTAATGATCATAAATTCAATATGTAGGTTGAAACACAATCATTAACTGAAACAGAAACAGCTGTGTAGGAGGGATAAAACTGGGTGAAGAACAGCCAAACTCAGCTAACAAGGTGAGGTTGCTGAAGACAGTTTACTGTCAAACAGGGATTTCCAGATGTGCTGTCCAAGCTCTTTTGAAGAAGCACAAAGAAACGGGCAATGCTGAGGACCGTAGACACAGTGGTCGGCCAAGGAAACTTACTGCAGCAGATGAAAGACACATCATGCTTACTTCCCTTTGCAATCGGAAGATGTCCAGCAATGCCATCAGCTCAGAATTGGCAGAAAACAGTGGGACCCTGGTACAATCATCTACTGTCCGGAGAAGTCTGGTCAGAAGTGGCCTTCATGGAAGACTTGAGGCCAAAAAGCCATACCTCCAACGTGGAAACAAGGCCAAGCGACTCAACTATGCATGAAAAATGGGGTGCAGAAAAATGGTTTCTTGCAAGTTTGGGGCTGCATTTCTGCAAATGGAGTTGGGGATTTGGTCAGAATTAATGGTCTCCTCAATGCTGAGAAGTACAGGCAGATACTTATCCATCATGCAATACCATCAGGGAGGCATCTGAATGGCCCCAATTTTATTCTGCAGCATGACAACAACCCTAAACATACAGCGAAAGTCATTAAGAACTATCTTCAGCATAAAGAAGAACAAGGAGTCCTAGAAGTGACGGTATGGCCTCCACAGAGCCCTGATCTCAACATCATCAAGTCTGTCTGGGATTACATGAAGAGAGAGAAGCAACTGAGGCTGCCTAAATCCACAGAAGAACTATGGTTAGTTCTCCAAGATGTTTGGGCCGACCTACCTGCCGAGTTCCTTCAAAAACTGTGTGCAAGTGTACCTAGAAGAATTGATGCTGTTTTGAGGGCAAAGGGTGGTCACACCAAATATGGATTTGATGTAGATTTTTCTTCTGTTCACTCACTTTGCATTTTGTTAATTGATAAATATAATCTATTAACATGTCTATTTTTGAAAGCATTCTTACTTTACAGCATTTTTTCACACCTGCCTAAAACTTTTGCACAGTACTGTGTGTGTGTGTGTATGTGTGTGTGTGTGTGTGTGTGTGTGTATATATATATATATATATATATATATTACACCATTTGAAGGGATGTTTTTACTACAGGTCCAGGGTTTAAATTAAACATGTTGCTGGGCATCATGCGAGCCTAAGAAGGGGCTTTCAGTGACGGCACATTTTATTCTGTCATAAAAATGTGCTGTTTTAATAGGGGTATTTGAGCTAGTGCATCACCCAGTCATAGCCGATGATAGGTTAAAAACTGTCATAAATGACCTTTCCTGTATTAATAGTGGTCCATTAATTATTGAAGGAAAAGCTTTTTAAACAAGGTATCACACTCTCCCGTCAGGGCTCATTTCATCCTCTTCCTAATCTGATTTATTGAGAGATTATTGAGGCATATTAAATATGTGACTGAGTCTTGTCATAATTACATTCATGAAAAGTTTCTATGAGCAATGAGTATCTCTCTGATTTATAATGTAGGTTCCTCCAGTTTGATTGTTTACTGAAGCTGAGGTTAAGATTTAGCCAAAAATATAGGTACATTAAAAAATGATCTGTTTTGAAGTAGTAGTAAATCAATAGAAATGATGTGATGGATGCACGTAATGTAACTTTGTGAAGAGTAAAGTGTGTACTGTTTCCTGAAATTATCCCCTACCGTTATCCCCTACCCTTAAAAAATGGTTTAAATACACATTTGTATGCAGTTTTCTTAATGCCAATACAACCCCGAATCAAAGTAGCTCCCCCACATAGGAAATGGTATTCTTTCCAAAATAAATAAATAAATAAAAACATGAATTAGAAAACTATGGTATGTTTCAGGGTTCCTTGAGGAGAAGGTTGTTTCTATTACAGTCGTCAGAGGCTCCTATAAACCAGTTTCAATTACAGTATGTTTTATTAGACCTTTTAGAATTTAATTCCTGCTAAAAATCATCCATTTAGCACAGTAATCTTCCATAAATTACAATTTGAGTAGCAAGACCAACAGACATGTCTTTTTCACCTCTGAAATACAGGCTGCATTGTTAAACATACTGGAGATGCAATCTCACATGCCGTGCTGTTTGTCATTATTTATTAACAAGTAATATGGGATGCAAACAAACAAAAAAAAAATAATGCTATCTAGTTAATGTGCATGTGCGTATATCATATTAGTGCATGTAATAGTCATTACTGTACACTGTAACAGGCTGACAGAATATAAAGATGGCATGAGAGGGAATGGAAAGCACTCAGTAAATTTTACCTGTTTTTAAAATACAAAAATCAAACCAGGTCAGCTTGTAGCACAGAGAGGTGTGTCTCAGAGAGGCTACAGCTGTTAACGCTATAGAATTAATATATTTTAATATATTTTGACATAGTCAAATGAAACCTGCTGAATAATGTCACATAAACATATTGAATTAGATACTGCTTTGTAGTTTTCCCATATACTCCAAAAACTGACATTTTGCAATCTAACATGAACTACTGTACTACTGTTTATCTTCCGGTAGACATTTACAATGTCATTTTGTAGCTTCTTTGATTACATGATATTAAATCAAATATCTAAATTATGTTCATTTAGTTTTTTTTTTTTTTTTTTTTTTTTTTTTTAAGGTTTTTTTTTTTTTTTTTTTTAATTTTGTCTCAATCCTCTTATAATCTTTTAAAATTCTAGGTGATGCAAAACTTTTGGCCATAGCTGTAGACTAGAGAAGATTTTCATTGATTTTGCAGACTCTTCTTGGAGAATAAACTGAAGATTTCTTACACACATGTATTTAGAATTTTTATAATTGTGTAACATGAGAATCAAACTTGGGATTTACATACAAATATAATTGTATATTTTTGCAATACTATTTAATAAAATATTAAATTTTATTAATAAAGATTGTAACCCTGAAATTAAGTCAATTTTTCCAGCCTAATTTGAAAATGTAAGTTTACTGACCTTGCATAAGCTGTAAAGGGAGGCTATTTAAATAGACGCAAACATGTCTGACTTTAGTATTGTCTGCCTAACAATTTCAGATTTAAAGGTTGTAGCCAATTCTCTTCTCAGATCATTTCATCTTTATATTCATATTTATTTATGTATTTATTGTATTTATATAGCTCTTTTTACACAAACATCGCAAAGCGCTGTACAGATTACATAGCAGAAAAAAGAACAAACCACAGTACATTTATATAGCATGTCACACATACAACTGCCACAGTCAGACCGTTTAAATAATAGTATATGCATAATAATACAAAAGCAGCGATTTTGAAGTTACATTAAAACCCACTAAGACACGAAAGCCGTTTCATAAAAGTGCGTTTTTAGTCATGACTTGAAAACTGTAACGGTCCCAGCTTCCCTGACAAACGAGGCCAGAGCATTCCATAATTTCCGAGCTCCACTAGAAAAAGCCTTGTCTATAGAGTTGGAGGTAGTGTTAAGGCCAGGACTAGTTGTGCATTGCAAATGTTAGCGTTGCAGTGGCAGGAAACACAAATAATACTACATTAGAAGAGGACTTGCATAGCTAATAAAAAAAAAAAAAAAAAAAAAATCCTTTCATATTTGATACCAGTCAAACTAGTACAAATTAAGATGACCATTTTTATCAAGTTGACTAACATTCTAATGAATGCCAATAGCAACCTCAATTTGTAATGGAAAGTTGGAAGAAAAATGATTTTATAAAATCAGGGTTGTCCTACAAGGAACTTCTTGGTAAAGGATAATCAAGGGACCAAATGAAGGTACTGTAGCAAGTTGGTGTATTCAGATGTTATATATTGACTGAAGATTAGTCCACCACTAACCTTCGAAGCGTGAAACTCTTTCTGTAATGGCAACTTAGTTTTCAGCACCCACATATAATCTAGTGCAAAATACACAAACATATTTTAATAATGTCTTTAAACACAACACTTTTTGAGCGTTTTAATTGTTTGTTGTTTGCACAGTGGGGCCACCATACTATATCCCAGTGTTTCTTTATGACATGTTTGTGCTGTGACATTATTATTGCTGCCTCTACCATACCTCTACCCAATATCGAAAAAAAAAGAACTCCACAGCAACAGAGAATTAACATAGTATGGAATGGCTGCTTGACAGAGGGTTCAGGAATAGGCTGCTGCAACATCTAATAAAAAAGCAGATAGAAGTAGAAAGGGTGGATGCAGTGGGCATGAAATCAGCAGGAACTAATGTTACGCTACTTTTGTTTTTGTTGTTGCTCATTTCAGGTTGGTATTTTTATTTCTTATCACCTCTGCATTTGTTGCTTAAAAAAAAAAAAAAAAAGTTCCACATTAGTGCACTCCAAACAATAAATTTAAACTGCGTTTTTGATGTACCAGTTCAAATTTCTGTCAAATTTTTTTTGCTTCCCTGGATGCTTTGAAGCCCAGCCTTTTTGATCTTTTGTTTTTTTTTCTCTAGGCATAGGCAAAATATAAAGAGCACAAAACTGTTGACTGCACAGTGGATTGTCAATTATTGTTAATTCGGTGGACATTTTTTATAATTTTTATTTTGACAATAACAGTTGTCTTTTAGAGTTTTTAGATCCAAAGATATTGTTTTTTTTTCTCCTCAGGTAAGATTCTTTAACATGCTTTTAAATGTTGTACCTTTGTATAAAAAAAATATGTAAAAATTAGAATCCTGGTTTAGATTGTCACGTGGCACAGAAATTTCCGTTTCAACAGTGTTCCAAGATCCTTTGTAAATAACGATCTCTTGATAGAATTGATCCGCATTCCCTGGTGGATAGAACTCATGTATCAGTAGCTGAATAAGAACTTGTTGAATAGGCACCACATGTATATCTTTGGTTCTCATCATTACTCATTTTCTTAGTCAGGACTATTGTGGTCTCTGTGTTACAACTACTGAAATGTATCTGTTTTCCCGCTGTGTGATTTACCATTATGGTGTATAATTTCAGACATTTGAAACACAAGTAATCTCATAGCCATGGTTGTGGTGGATATACACTATGGAAGTTACTATAATGTAACGAAAGAAAGAGGTTGTGATTTAAGTTTTAGGAAGCCCAATAATCCCTATGCTGTACTGTGTGTACTGCTTCTGTTTTATGGGTTATGAACCTATTAAAGACCAGCGTGATTAAATACACAAAGGTATATAATTGAAATAAGTGATTTACAATCAAAAAGTGAGAATAACATCAACCATGGCGTATTTAGGGATCAGGTGGAAGAGACTAGTTTAATAAGAGGGACATATCTAACATTACAAACATTACTAGATGAAGAATGGCTTATAACCTGAAATCTCCTGAATGAAATATCAAGCTAGATCCAAGTATTTGGAACCTGCATAGTCGCTACAGTAACAATGCAAAAAAAGTACACATCGTTTAAAATTTATTCGTATTGTGTTAGGGTCAAATGGTCAAGTGCAGACAACAGCACATTTAATAGAAGTACCAAAAATCTTTATTTCTGAAATGCAGTCAGATGTAAACATTTTGGGATCAATAGCAGCCCTGCTCTTTGTCAAAGCATGAGAAACAAGGCAGTCTGTGGAAAATAAATTAATCTTCAAATGCTTAGAACAATAGGTGCAGTTAATTAAAAGACTCCATACATACAAACTACATTATAGTGTTAAATATGGGGTTTTCTATGCCTGCTCATTGATCATTGTTAATAATCAGCACACAAGTTTTGAACTGTATTCCATTGGAACTTAAAAAACAATACCTCAAACACAATAGAGATCCCAAATTGAATCTTTACTGGTCGAGACTCCAATTAGGATCTCGCTTGTAAATCTTGCTGCATTGAAATCTCTACCTTGACATACAGGGTTACGTGGCTGTAAAACAGGATTATATTTTTTTGTTTGCAATCGATAAAGATCAGTTCCAAAAGGATAGAACAGGGACAGCATTCTGTAAACATGCACGGACCTCGCTCTCTTTTTGGGTTGTAAGGAGATTGGGAAAGAAACCAATAGTGGTATAATAAACATTTCCAAGGTCTGCCACATCTAATAACTTGCTGTTTCTAGACAGCACCAATGCTTGTCACTGGAGATCACCAGCCACAGTCTGAAAATAGAAACAAGAAGGGCCTCTGCTACTGGGACAGGCATACTGTGTATAAGGGCATCATTATGGATTGTTCAGCTTTGAAAATTTACCAGCCGCTCAATCAGTTTCGTGATACAAAAATCTCACCAGTTGTCCAGTACTTGTCAACAAGAACTGCAATTGCTACATTTAGCCACCAGATGGTATGTGTTTCTTGCTAAAATGGTTTTTCAACACACAAAAAAAAAAAAAAAAAAAAGTTAAAGTAGGATAATTTTACCATAGATTATCATTATTTTTTAATGTATGTTTACGTGTATTTAATATGCATAACATTTTCATACATAGCTATTCAGAATTATTGATTATCAGATTCATATCCTAAACTCTTTTTCATGGGATGGTGATGGCTGTTTATTTTGAGTAAGAACAGAAATTTGAGGGATTTCTCATTATTGTAAATTATGTTTAGAAAGTGGGATCATGTTCATTTTGAATGGGTTGCTAAAGGCAGGTGATTTCTAACAGATCAAGCAGATTGTAAGGTGGCTGGGGACTCACAAGGAAACTTTGAAGTACATATAAGCTGTTCCTCTCTGTTTCGGATACAGAGAGCGGTGTGGTTTTTATGGCTTTTGTCTGGAACTGCAGATGTAGGAACCCCATGAAAAAGCAGTTTTTTCTGTGAATGTTTTGCTGAAGCAGATAGGCGCAAGGCAAAGGTGGCTAGACACACACATTAGGTCCACTTGATACAGCTGTTACAATTGGCAAATGTAATATTGCAAAAGCAGTGGATAGAGCTGGCACAGTGGGCACAATTAGTTCAGAGAGAAGGCTCTGCCAGTTTACACAGCAGGTAAATTTGGTGCTATGGGGCGTTAGTCTGTCACAAAATGCAGTTCTAGGGCACTGTGGATTTCTGCTTCTTGGTTAATCCATTGGTACCATTGATGTAGCAAAAGTAGATGGTACATATACAATTAACCTTCTAGTATGTATAACATTACCCATAGCAAAATGGTATTACTGGGTGGTATTATGCAGACGCATTTACATATAAATCGAACAGAAATGCAAATGCAATATCATCGTTTTAGTATGAAATTTAAAAAAAAAAAGTCAGTTGTGTCAGGAGTGAGCCAGGAAAAAAAAATCCTACAATTTCACGTTAAAAACAAGAACAGTGAATAGGGAGGGGTCGTTATTAAATTGTAAAAGAGCTTTGATCTGACAAATAATTTATTACAGCTTACCTTAAGAACCAGGAATGTTGTCGTAATCAAGCACAAACCGGTTCTCATGGGCTTAGTTGTGTTGATGTGCATAGTTTTTGGCAGAATGCTATTGCCAACCCCATGGGCTTTGTGTTAAGGGTTAAGGTAGTCTGAGGTCTAATCAGTTTGCCTGGGTATTAGTAAAAATGAATGGTACTAAGATTGAGCCATGTAACCAAGGTGCACAGACTCCCTGGAGAGCTCAGACAGAGACAGGGATTGGTGGGAGAGATCTAGCGGAGTGCTGTTAGTTACTAAGGGTATATACCAGGCATGTAATTGGGATGGGGTCACAAAGAGTGCATTAAACCAGATTGACACAGAACAGCTGGAATATCTCTGGACAACATTGTAAACTGTGAATAACAGGATATGGGAGCATGCATTCTGATGCAATTATATGCATTTGCATATTTCACTTTGATACTTGTGATTACAACAAAAGCTGATTATGTTGTTAAAATAGAACAATGTGTCAGTTCTGACATTTATCACCTTGAAGCTCCTCAGTTCATGACATCCAATCAAACTCGCATGTATGTTGGTGGTGGGGGGACCTAAAATGTACCCATAATTCAAGGTAACAGATTAAGGACAAGCATTTAGTAAACATTTTACTAAAAGAAAAAACAGAATACACATTTCTAGTAATTTAACAAATAGTCTTTATTAAAAAATACATACATACATAAATAAATAAATAGTAGTAATTGAAGGTATTCGTTCATGACAAAAGTATTGGCACCCCTGCTTTAGTATTTTGTGTGTCCTTCTTTTGCTTTTATTATGGCTTTCAGACATTCATGATGATTTTTAACTAGTATGTTACATCTTGGTGAAATCTAGACCCATTTTCTCTTGTATATTTTCTTCAGCTCAGGCAGATTGGATATACAGTGCTTTTCAGATCAGTCCAAAACCATTTCTATTGGATTGAGATTTGGTGATTGCAAAGGCCCTTCCAAAGCGTTTATCTTCGTTTTCTTCAAGAATTGAGAAAATACCCAAATACTTTGGGTCATTGTCATATCTGAGATAAACTGTCGTCCAATCAACCTACAAGCAGATGGTAGCAATGTACTTTGTAGAATGTTTTGATACATGGCTGCGTTCATTCAATCTTCAATGACGTGAATGTCTCCAGTCCCTGAACTGCTAAAACACCCTCATGTCATGATCGAACCACCTCCATGTTTAACTGTAGGTAGAAGGTTTTCTTCTGAAAGCTTTCCTTTTTTTTCTCCAAACGTAGCGTGATCCGTTTTTGGGGAAGTGTTATATTTTAGTTTCATTGTACCGGAGATATTTGTTGAAGAATGCTTCAGATCCCTGTTTGGATTTCTTGGACAATTTTAAATGGTTTGTTTGATTAATGTTCTTTAAAAGTGCTTTGCAGCCTTTGTACAGTTCATCCATGCGTTATTATGCCTGATGCTTCTAAGTCTTTGAAAAAAGTATTGAGTTATATTTAGTTTAGGGTCAATACTTTTATCTACAACTGTATATCTATTATTTCAGGGTGAAATGATAAAGTGCATATAATAGCATGCTTAGTAAAAGTAAAAAAAAAAAAAAAAAAGAAATGCTGTTAGATGTTGTAAAAGTTTTAGGATCAGTCACAGCTCTGTGCATTGTTAGAACATGAGGAACATATCAAATACAGAAATCAGCAAAATACAAGTAGTACAAGTCATCTGCATATGCGAAATTATGAACCATTCATTTAAAACATACAAACAATAGTGTTGAATATAGGGTCTTGCGTGATAATAGCTTTTTTTCTTTGTGCAAACTCCCTGTGTATTCAGCAGACCAGTGTACACTGTTATTCCACAATATTGGTTTCATACTTCATATAGCAGTATTCTCTGATTCCCCATGATTCTGCCCTGTTTAGGGAAGTCGATGAACCTTGATCTAGAAAACAGACTCGCTGTTGAACACGGCCAAGAAAAAATGCATTTGTTCCATGAGTACAGATTTGGGCTTTTATCATGCAGCCTTTCCTCAAAATGTTGTCCATTTGCTATGAATATATACTAACTGTGGGTGGAATGTTTTTTTGCCTATTAACCCTAGTCAGGCTCCTGTGAAGGGATCAGCAAGACAAGATGTAAATATAAACTTTTGCAACGCTGCAAATGGTAGTGTGATTCAGCCCACTGTTTTTCCACTCTGCGGTTTTCTAGGATTCTTTTACTTTACAGTACAGTGATCATTTTCACTGCCACATTGCTTTAATCACCAGCTATCATTGATGCAGATCTTTTTCACATATCCATTTTACTTGTTTACAAACTATTCTGTCTGTTTTGCTTTGTTTCTATTCACAAAAAAAAACATGTGACTGTTTCAAATGTGTCAAGTAACTCTGACATAGAAACAGTAAAATGTCCTTGTGTAAAGTATAACGCATTTGCTGTAATATATTAAGGATGTTGTGAAGACTGTGCTATTCCCTTGTCATCTTATGTCTTTAAACCTTCCATTTTTGTTATCAGTGAAATGGCATGATTTACAATAGCATTAATTGCTCCACAATTATGTGGCTGTGCATCATTTGTATTCAGACTGCAGTGTCTGTGCCATTCACACCATCTAGCAATGAACAGCTTTCAAGGGCTCCAGTCTGACTGAGGCATGTGGGAGAAACAGCACCTTGATTAAAAGCCAGAAAAATATAATTTCTAGTAGAATACAATTGGGCTGATCACTATAGTAATTGACCGCTTTGTGCAATGTGAGTGGTCTGTCCTTCAGACCATACCAGAGATTGTCTCTGTATTCTATATACCATACCACTATATATGTATTTTTTTGTGACACACTGGTTTAAACTTGTTTGCCAGCTGGCAGAAAGCTTATAGCTTTTTTTATAGATCCTTGGAGAAATTGTTCCTTTCTTTGAAAATTGGGCATCGAGCTGGGCTCATTTGAAGCCTTCCAATGCTTTCTTTATGTCAAAGACTAATCTGTACAAAGGTGGTTTAGGTGCATAACATCCTTGTACTTAAAATTGATTCACACACACACACACAAAGCCTTTCATTTTCATAGAATCACTATATTAAAAGCCTAATTTGTCTTAGTTCTATTTTCCCTATAATATGCCAGGGTTATTTTAAAAACAAGCTATTATCATTATTGGCATCTGAGAACTTGTAATTGTGTGTGTGTGTGTGTGTGTGTGTGTGTGTGTGTGTGTTTTCATTCAAATTATAAATTAATTCCAAGAATAAACATATTTTGAAAAAATTATTCCACAAATACTCATGCATTTTTTTTGTTTTTGTTTTCTTTTCCTATTGTGAAGTATACAGGAATGCCAAATCAGATGTGAAAGAATAATATTCATAGTTAATTAAAGTTAAATAGCTTAGACAATATGTGTAATTAATTAGCTCACTTCTACTCATGACCCTGTTCTTGAATTTCATATTCCACTCTGAAAATGAAATTCCTTTGAACACTTGGCTGCTACATGAATTATTAAAGAAACAGCACTGAATAAAATATTAATGCATTGTCTCACAATCATTTTATAATGTAAGCAGTTGGGGCAGTGTTAAAGACCTTTGAAGAGCTTTCATGGAGACGATCACATAGCTTATAACAAAATGTTGCTAAAAAAGTGTCAGCTCTGCTATTGTTTGCTATTTATTTAGCAACATCAAAAGATACAACTTTTAGATGATAAAGTGCCACTTTAATGATTATCCAGGCATGCTATTGTAACCACAAATCAGATCATGTTGGGGTCCAATAGATATTTGGTATAAAATGTGATTTTTTTTTTGTTGTTGTTTTTGTTTCAATTGAATGTTCTGCTGAGTGAATAAAATATACCAGTTTGTAAAATTAAACCATATCAATGGTAACCAAGCTCACGTCAACCTATCTAGGATTTTCTTTGAAAGTTAACCAATTTTCTACATTCAGCTACAACGGAGTAGGAATAAGCCTACAAAAATAATTGTCTGTAAAGTTCCTCAACAGATGAAACCAACTATTAAAAAAGGGACCCACAGCTGTTATGGACAACTGCCTGTGACAAATGTTCAAAGAGTCTAACACATCTGCGTTTGTTTTCAGTCCTTTATGGAGCCACACAAGTTGGCAGCAATCCTTCTCATAAGTACACAACTCAGGAGTGATACACAAGGAAAATAAAAAAGGGCCTATTTATAATCTCTGTTTTAAATGTAGTTTCATTTTTGGTGTGTGGTTGCATAGGATTGATGAAAACTAACCTTCTAAAGATTAATGGCTCAGCTTGTCTGCTGGTTGACATTTGAGTCATTTAAGTTAAGTTCCAACTTGTCAATTTCATTTGAAATATCGGTTGTGCCTTGAGTTTTCTCTTTCAGGTCTTGGATTCTCTCTTGCTTGATCATTCAGTGCAAACCACTAATGTTCCAATTGACCTCCAAATATATCAAGTCGTATTTCAGGCAGGATATCCTTATCAGTTCCGAGAGACTAAAGATTCTGCTGGGATGGCTCTAATAACTCTAATCTGAGAGCAAGATTTGGTGTCTACATTTTATAAACTTATATTTGCGTTTGTTTATGTGTACATACATTGAAACTTGCATGGGTTTTCTGCCCTCAGGAGCATCTTTTTAATCTAACAACACTGCACGAACGCCACAGCACTACAAATAATAGTTTAATGGCCTTAATAGAAAGAATTCAATTTAGTCGATGAAAAGAAACAAATTCTACACCCTAGCAGTAAGTCACTGAAATAGATGGGTTAAAAATGAATGAGGGCTTTCGTGTGTTGGCATTCAAGACACAATGATTGATTCAACAGCCATTGTGTATCGTTATCATTAAATCAGCCGGCTTGCACACACATCACCAGACTGTCAGTTAGGATTGTATAATGTGGGGCAACAGCTCTGGTATAACTCCCCTAGACTCTCAGAGTCAGCATGTTAATCCTGACGTAAGAGACAGGTAAAAATATATAGACTGTGGACCAACAGTAAATTGAAAACATTTTTCATGACATCCATTTCCGACAATGGCATGACGGTAAATCCCCATAGAACCCACGAATAGAGGGCTCTTAAACTGTCACTTCTTCAAAATCCGGTCATTCAGTGAGAAAGAACTGACTTATTGATACATGTCAGTGTTTGCATGTTAGGTTTGACTCTAGGTGATTTTTATATGTCACGAATATAGCAAGAGGTGAGGTCTAGTTCTTATACCTTTCTTAGACATAACAAGTGTTTTGTGTTTTTTTGATTTTAACTCCAAAAAGCCAAACGCAGTAATTCACTTTGATGGCTACTTTACCCAGATATGGTGTCTTGAAGAATACTTTGTATTTAATCTTCACATAAATATTACATGCAGTTTTTTTCCAAATGTTCTTTTGTTTCAGCTGTTTATCAAAACATAAAGGGCTAGTTGTACTAAGATTGGCCAGTCGCAGTGCAAACATACCACAGTTTGCATTTTTGTTACGACAGTTCGCAAAGTGCACATTTTGTCGTATGTACTAAGAAAAAATATGTTCATTGAGAGCCGCAATATACTAATTTAAATATTATCTGCGTCATTTTTGCAAGATCTCTAGCGAGAGTTGTGCGACATTTTTTCAAATAAAATAGCAGCAGTTGAGTTGTGGTTTTCTGCAGCAGAGGGTGTCCGAAGGATAACGTCTATACATGCAAGGGTGCAAGAATCAAAATAACATTGTTTTTGTTAAACGTCATCTGTACAATGCATTCTGTTCCATCATTCTATTATATATATTTATATATATATATATATATATATATATATACACTGCCTTGTAAAAGTATTCAGACCCCTGACCAATTCTTTCATATTACTGAATTACAAATGGTACATTGAAATTTCGTTCTGTTCGATATTTTATTTTAAAACACTTAAACTCAAAATCAGTTATTGTAAGGTGACATTGGTTTTATGATGGGAAATGTTTTTAAGAAAAAAAAAAAACTGAAATATCTTGCTTGCATAAGTATTCAACCCCCACACATTAGTATTTGGTAGACCCACCGTTCACTGCAATAACAGCTTTAAGTCTTTTGGGTAAATATGTACCAGCTTTGCAGACAGTGTCGGAGTGATTTTGGCCCATTCTTCTTGGCAGATTTGCTCCAGGTTGTTCAGGTTGGTTGGACGACGCTTGTGGACCGCAATTTTCAAATAGTGCCACAGAGTCTCAATGGGATTGAGATCAGGACTTTGACTGGGCCACTGTAGGACATTCACCTTTTTGTTCTTGAGCCACTCCAATGTTGCTTTGGCCTTGTGCTTGGGATCATTGTCCTGCTGAAAGGTGAGTTTCCTCCCAAGCTTCAGTTTTTTAGCGGACTGAAGCAGATTCTCTTACAGTATTTTCCTGTATTTTGTTCCCTCCATTCTTCCATCAATTGTAACAAGATGCCCAGTCCCTGCTGATGAGAAGCATCCCCACAGCATGATGCTGCCACCACCATACTTCACTGTAGGGATGGTGTGTCTTGAGGCATGGGCAGTGTTAGGTTTGCGCCACACATAGCGCTTTGAGTTTTGGCCAAAAAGCTCTGTCTTGGTCTCATCTGACCACAAAACCTTTTCCCACATCGCAGCTGGGTCAATCTCATGCTTTCTGGCAAACTCCAGATGTGCTTTCAGATGGTACTTTTTGAGTAACAGCTTCTTTCTTGCCACCCTCCCATACAGGCCAGTGTTATGCAGAGCTCTTGATATGGTTGACTGGCGCACCATTTCTCCACTCCCAGCCACTGAACTCTGTAGGTCCTTCAAAGTGATTGTTGGCCTCTCTGTGGCTTCTATCACAAGTCTCCTTCTTGTTTGAGCACTGAGTTTTGAGGGACGGCCTTTTCTTGGCAGTGCCTGGGTGGTGTGATGCAGCTTCCAGTTCCTGATTATTGATCCAACTGTGCTCATTGGGATATCCAAACACTTGGATATTATTTTGTACCCTTTCCCTAATCTATGCATTTGTATTACTTTATCTCTAACTTCTGTAGAATGCTCTTTGGTCTTCATTATCCTTCAGATTCACAGCCTTACCAATGATCCTTCAACATTGGGGTTTTTATCCAGAAAATGTGACAGCAACTTTAATGGTTCACAGGTGGAGGCCAATGGTAAGGTAATTGTGTCCTCGTTAGGGCAATTTCTTTCATCGGTGCAAACTGGGAGCTTCCACAGCACAGGGGTTGAATACTTATGCAAGCAAGATATTTCAGTTTTTTATTTTTCTTAAATATTTCCCAACATAAAACCAATGTCACCTTACAATAATTGATGCTGAGTTTCAGTGTTTTAAAATAAAATATCAAATGGAACGAAATTTCAATGTACCATTCGTTAATATGAGAGAATTGGTCAGGGGTCTGAATACTTTTGCAAGCCACTGCATGCATGTATGTGTGTGTGTGTGTGTGTGTGTGTGTGTGTGTGTGTGTGTGTGTGTGTTTATATATATATATATATATATATATATATATATATAAATGAAAGGCAGTTTAATCCCATCAAATTCTATCGTGGGGCCCCAAGCTTCACCCCCAGAAACCCTTTTCATAATCATACAGAAGCCCCTCGCCAAACCGGACATGTTTGTCCGACATGAGGAGGTGTTGGGTTTAAAAACAACACAATAGAATCGCGCACACATACATTTACAGTTCTCGATGTATTTTAAATATAAATCATGGTGCTGAAATAACACTAATGTGTTTTGGGTAGGCTACACATTACATTATGTAAAAATATAAATCTGTACAGTAATAAAATCAAATGAATACCTAGCACACTTATTTTGTACTTTAGCCTTCTGGTAACACAAAATAAATCATGCTGCTGCATTGTACACATTGCTGTACAGTGCGAATAGAAGATTATTTTAAATTGAAACTAAATGGTTTTAGGGTATTTTATTTTAATTATTATTATTATTATATATTATTATTATTATTATTATTATTATTATTATTATTATTATTAACTTGATCTACTTAATAGCCTAGACAGGCAACACACAATAGATCATGGTCCTATACAGATGCTCAGAATAAGCTGGAGAGGTTAGTGGCACATGTGTGCAGTGTATTGCTCCCAACATGCTGGGAAAACCAGAAATGTCATAGGAATTTGTTTTCAAGGCTTGTTAGTACACCCTGACTTTAATGAAAAAGATGTACTTGGGTGTTCTTCTAAAAAATACATTGAGCACAACTGGCAACACATGAGAAAAAGGGGATTAGGTAATGCCAGCAACAATTTGACTACTTAAAACATGCTTATCATACAGATAAACAGTACGTAGGTCACTCTCGAAATCAGGAATTAAAGGATGTGTTGCAGTAAGAATACCACTGTAAAGAAAGGGGAACAAGACTAAAAGGCTAAAATATGCACAAGAACACAGAAATTGGACTATGGAACAATGGTCAAAGTTGCTTCGTACTGTTGATGGACGGACAAGAACATTTGTGCCTTCTGCCAGTCCTGCTGTCAATTCAACGCTTGTCTTCTTTCTATTCCTTAAGGATGTGATCTTAAAAAAAGAGGAAAAGGAAAAAATAATCACAAAAGTTGTGGTGCTGCTGTTGTGGAGTGCTAGAGTCACCTGCATTGCATGCTAAAGAAAACCCAGAGAAGTTCCATTAGAATTGTCAGGAGAAAACCATCAAAGCAGTAATAATACCTACTGGTAGTATATAATGCACGCATCCTTACACTGTTGCACACAATGAAAATGCCCACTAAATTATTGACCGACAGTGTCTAGGACTCTTCTGATTGACACAGTTTAAAGCAGTAGAATATACTATGTTCAGTGGCATAAATCAACACTGTACTGTTTCATCTGGAATATACGAGAGCCTTACCAATTATCCAAAATGTAGGTTAACATGAAAGAATTCATATTGTGAAAACACACTTCTAAAAATAGTGCAGCCTGTATGTATGCTAAAGTTTTCTTTGAGGATGTCTCTTTTATATTTAACTACAATTCAGCACTCTACACCAGCAAGATAAACCACAGCATGTGTGGATGCCAAGTAACCTCATGCCAGCTCATTATTTACAGGAGCTTGTCTTCATTTTAATTCTAGCACCAACGTAGCAGAATCTACAGTAACACTTGTCCTTTACATCTTCTACGGAACTGTTGTATACTGTTTAAGGAAACATTTGGGGCGTGGGCAATAAGCACAGGCTGTGCTTTTGTTAAATTCAATTACCATCCAAAACTGGAACGTGTTGTTGTTTTTTGTTTTTTTCAAATACCGCATTTTCTTTCTTTTTTTAATTTTTTTTTACTGGACTCAATACTTTTTAAAAACTTAATGTTTTAATATACTTCCATTTCATCCACTCATTTAAAAAGGAAATACCTTTACTGTGATCTTTGGTTAGGTAAGTCCTTGATCTGTAATCAAGAATAGGTTAGTTACCTCATTTTTTTCATCAATTGCAGGTGTAATTCTGTTGAACCCTGTGACAAGGTACATCCTGCCCCTGTGTGTACTGTATTATTTTGTATTATTATTATTTAAAATGTGTTTAATGTGTAAAAACACGCTGTTTTGTTATTATTGTTTAAAGCCTGGATGGGGTTAAAATGCCCCATCCAGATAAAATCATGAGAATGCGTGGTAGCAGCGAATGATTATTGACAAACTGGCTGTAGACCACGCGTATGAGGAAACCCTTGCCGTATGTGGTCAATGGATAAACTAGGTAATTGGTAGCCAGTTAAACCCTCGACCACAGTATACAATCAAGCAGCTTTGGCTGAATGAGGTTGGTGTGTTCAGGACGAAAGAACGGGAGAGAGAAGGAGAGGAAAACTAAAATATAAAAACAACTGTTACCTAGCTGATCGCTGTGCCACTGTTGTCGTGTCTGTCTGTTTTGGCCAACTGCCGTTTTGTTTTGGAAAGTGTCTTGTTTTTGTTCTAAATCTTTTATTTGTTTATTAAATCTGCACCAGCACCGTTTGCTCACGGTACTAGTGCCCTGGTCACAAACCCTAATAAAAAAATGTCCATTTGGCGAGTTAAAGTCAAGCTTTATTGGGATAAATACTAAAATCAGAAGGAATCCAGCAATTCCCTTTTATTTTGTTTCCTGTTCACTGAGTAGGGAATGTATCAAATGTATATAAACCTACATTGTACGTTGTTGTCTTTTTTTGTTCAGGTGCAATTGAAAACTTCATTGTCAAGTCAGTATGTAATCCGGACTCAACCAACCAATACCTGTCTCTCTACACTGGAATGTGCTGCTATTGCTCTTTCAATCATGGAAAAGAATGATTCAATACAAGAGGTAGGCAAGCATCACTTTCCTGCACCCTATCTATTTTAAATTTACATTTGAAATGTGTCATCTTACATATAAAAATATCTTAAAAGGTTTTGTGACTAAAACTATCTAATGATGTTTACAGAAAGTATGTATTTAAATATTTATCTTTTTAGCACTGTGACAGGGTACACAGCCCGCCCCTGTGTGTGTGTGTGTGTGTGTGTATGTGTGTGTGTGTATTTTGTATTTGTGTTGTATTATTATTTAAAAATGTATTTGTAAAAACACAATGTTTTGTTAGTTTTGTAGAGTAATGTTAACCCTATCCATGCTAAACTTGTGTAGAATTTGACCGTCTCCAAATGAATTAATTAATTGCTAATTTGGAGACAGTCACTTGTATAAAAACCTGCAGCAGTGGCTGAGCAAGGTTAGTGTGTTCAGAGGCGGAACGAGAGCCATTGGTCATGGAAAATAATACAGAAAACAATTGCTACCCCTGCTGGTTTTAAATGAGCACGATGCTTGTTTTATTTTGTTCTTGTTTCATGTCTGTTTTGTATCTGTCTATTTATTTTGGCCACTGTGTCGTTTTGGTTGTTTTATAAAAGTGTTTTGGATTTTTAAAATGCTTATTTTTAAATAAAAACCCGCATCAGCGTTTCAATCATCCCAGCCGGTATCTGTCTACTCCCGCGGCAGACGTCACCACCAGCCACCCTGGTCACAAGCACCCATTTTTTTATTAATGTTATTAGAGTCATAGAATAAAGATAGCACAGTACCCATAGTAACAATACAAGTACAAAGACAAAATATATCCTATAGAAACATATATATTTTTAATAAATTCTGTCTTTAGTATAACACGGTTTTTCAAAGACTGTGCTATCAATAAGGAGCCGTACAGCATGCCTGGTTATTTCTTTGTCAAGCAGTTCCTAAATTCATTTTGAAGTGGAGTGCCACTGTTTTCTTGCATTTGAAGACCTCATGCAATGAAACTTGAGTACCTCTTGTAAATTCTTCTCTTATCCAAATTAAACTGTCAACTTTTTAAAAAGTCGTTGCTTCTAATTATTTCATGTGGCATTCACTGCCAGTGGTAACATGGTGTGGCAATGTTGCCCCGCCCCTGTGTGTATTTTGTGTTGTATTTTGCGAGTTGTGTGTTAATGTTGGTGTATAGTCATTGGTACATGGGATATAAATGGGGCGTGGAACACGAGTTGGATTACGCGGTGTCATCGTGGGATTAGACGCAGACCAGAGCAGGAATCACAGTTTTTTTGGAAATAAAAAAAAATTAAAAAAAGGAAGGCTGGAGAGACAGCTGCACTGACCTAGAGGAGCTCCTCGGCAGTCTGGAGGACCAAGCTTGGTGCTTCACCTGCGGGGTGTGTGGACACGTGGTGGCTGTCTGACCCTTCCAAGAGGAGGAGGAGGAACCGGCCCAGGTGAGGAGAAGGAGTGGCAGGAAAAAGCCGCAGCAACAGCAGGAGGAGGTCGGGGATGACAGTTGGGAGGTTTTTTAAAGAACCTCGGAGCAGAGTTGTGCCCCGGCTGTGGGGCGTATGGGCACACGTCTGCCCCACGCAATATACAGAGGCGGAAGTAATGCCAGACGGGGGGAACGTGAGCATCAAGCGCCCGGACAGGGGGAACCATGGGAATCCAAAGCCCGAGGGACTGCTGTTTCCACCGCCACCACCAGAGGATTGATGCCTACTGGTTTCGCTTCGAGAGGGAGAGCCTCACCAGCCCCCTGCAAGAGAGGGAGAGCCGCACCAGTCCCCTGCAAGAGAGGGAGAGCCGCACCAGTCCCCTGAAACAAGGGTAGACAACACACCGCTCCCACCTCCGTCGCCAGGAGACGACACAGCGCTCCCACCTCCATCGCCAGGAGGCTACACGTTACTCCCACCTCCACCGCTTCCATCGCCCGGAGAAGAGCAGCAGGAGCTGCCTCTGCCTCCGTCACCTTCACCGGCAGGAGCAGAGTAGCAGGAGCTGCCTCTGCCTCCGCCACCTCCACCGGCAAGAGCAGAGCAGCTGGAGCTGCCTCTGCCTCCGCCACCTCCACCAGCAGTGGGTCAATGCCTGCTGGGTCCCCGTCCACCAACAGAGGGTGAATGCCTGCTGGGTCCCCGTCAACCAGCAGAGGGTGAATGCCTGCTGGGTCCCCGTCCACCAGCAGATGGTGAATGCCTGCTGGGTCCCTTTCCACCAGCAGAGGGTGAATGCCTGCTGGGTCCCTTTCCACACCATCAAGAGGAGAGGAGCTGGAGCTGCCTCTGCCTCCATCACCATCTGGGGGAGAGGAGCAGGAGCTGCCTCTCCCTTCACCAGAAGGACCAGGTCTGGATGCTGGCGGCCTTGCATAGACCACCTTCTTCAGCAGCCTTTCTGCTGCTGGAATTGTCCCGGCTGAAAAAGTCAGTCTGGGAGCTGTCAGCACGTCTGCTGACAGCCTCGCCATTGGCAGCTTTTCCGCTGCCAGTGTTACAGCAGGAGGAGAGACTCGCCCCAATGTCAGCATGTCTGCTGACAGCATGGCCAGTATCAGCCTGGCTACTGGCAACATTGCTGTCCATGAACCCCTTAAAGTCCCCGTGCTTGGCCCGGGACTTTGAGCGAGGCTTTTGGGATTTTAAGGGGGAAGGTGGCCACTGATGCCATGTGTGCTACCTACAAGGGGGGGGGTATATGTGGCAATGTTTCCCCGCCCTGTGTGTATTGTGTGGTGTATGTTGCGTGTTGTGTGTTAATGTTGGTGTATAGTCATTGGTACAAGGGTCTGTGGAACACGAGTTGTTTAAAATCCAAAGCACTATAGCATTAAAATGTTCAATACAAAAAAATGGTACCTGAGTTACAAGCTCTTGCAGTTTCAAAAAAAAAAAAAAAAAGATTGTAGCGTAACAGGAAAGCGTAATGAGTCATCGGATCCAAAACCACCGAACTCCACATCTTCGTTATTTGAACCATAACCCGAACCCTGAATCATTAATGCACAGAGCAACTACTTCTAGGCAGTTTTTTTCTATTCACGCGAGCCGCGATATTTCCCGTCAGGCATTGTTTGCGCATGGTTATTAAAAACCGGAAATGAATGGTAACCGGTGCGTTGACTCTGCAGAATCCGGTAATTCTTTTATTTAGTACAAGTTAAAAGTTTTTGAGTGAGCTCTGAAATCTAGTTTATGGAGCAACACACAGTTTAATCTAAAGCCAGGTCTGAGGCTTTCATCAACTCTATCACACATGCTGTAGATACATAAAGAATTGCGGTAGACCAGCATGTCATATTTCCTCATCTGCAGAAGTGGGTCTTTCTTAATGGATATCATCTCCAATATTAGAGGGCTGTCCCAATTTATTGCATCCTGTGTGCCATCTATGGGATGACAGTCCAAAATTAAAGATGCTGCAGGTCAGCAGAAATTGGGATGCTGTTTGTTCAGACAGACATAAACATTTTTTTTATGACTTGTTGCAAGTGTTGTTGTATGATAATGATATTTTCTTATATCAATATTTGGCTGTAGAAGGAACTCAGGTTTGTAATATGAACCACACGTTATTATTTTAATGTAATGTTAACTTTTTACAACACATCTATTCAACATCAGTTGACAGTTAACCGATGAAAAATCATCCATATATTGCAGCTACTTAGTTTTTGTTTTTTTTCATTTGCAGGTTATACTGCGTCCTCTCAAGGCTCTGTGCTCGTTTCAGCTGCAACATGGTGCCCAGATCCATCACAGCAAGGAACACCTCCTTAAAAACGGAATATATGACAAACCCATGCCAAAGAATAAACGCAAACTGAAAAGAATGGAACTACTAATGAACAATAAAAAAATGTAGGTAGATTTTGTAATTTTTGTTATTTTACCTTTTTAACTGGGAATAAATAAGTAATAAAGCCCAGCAAAGGGAGAATTAAATTGATGGAGAAGAATGCATTTGTTTGGCAACATTTTTATAAGGTCTTATGTAGATTACTAGATTGTGGAGAAGTTGAAGTCAGTATTTTTATTTTTTTAAATCTGTTAATATTTATTACAAATAGTTCTCACAGCTTGTTCTTGTTTAGTTATTTAAACATGTGTAAAGTAAATCAGGAGCACTGGATTTATGGCTAATTAACCCTTAACTGTTGGGGCAAAAAGACACACCTAACAAAAAGTAATGATGTGGCACGCCATTCATGCCAATGCATCACAGATTAAATTGCCATGGAACCTACTTTTATTTTTCCCTCTGGTATTGTCTTAAAGCAAGTTTAACCCTTAGCACTCCATTTATTCAGATTTAAAAGGCCCTGCATAACAAAAGGACACTCAGTACTGCATCTCCAGCCCCGCCCCACCCCTTGCTCGCTGTATTTTTCACATACCTCGTTAAGGGCGTGCACACTGATAAATCCTCTCCTGATCACTCGTTTTATCACCAAACTCCTCAATAATGCGATCCAAGTCATTATTTTATAACATCTCAAAAAGCTCTGCAAATGTCGATGATATTCTTTGAGTACTGGATGCGGAAGCAGCTATCAGAAATACAGTATGACACATAGGTGAAGAATGGAGAAACACCAATATATATATACATACACACATTTCCTCATCTACAGAAGTGACAAAGTGTATTTAACTCTTTTGATTCACCTCAGAAATCAATGGTTAACATAATACATAAATATCTAATGATGTTCTGTCTAAACTGCAACAAATGACATGAACATCACTAAGGATTTTCATATGAATTATTACGTGGACCTGAAATGCATATGCTTCATTAAGCAGGGGTAACTAAAGGCTGTCCTGCATGACTGGACTAAGAGTAGTTATCAGTGAGTACTTGCTTACATTACATTTTATGTATACAATAATTTAGTGTGAAATTATATAACAGGAAAACACACAATCATCCCAGTACTGTATATCTTAGATAAACTAAATATTTACTATTCATATTTTTGGTTACACTTTGTCATTCTCAGAATATAGTTTCACCTTAACAATTAGGGGTTTATTGAATGAATTCCTGCTGTGAAATTAAACATATATTTTGGTTAACGGTAGAGCGACGGTGTTTATAGGCATACTTAGAACAACCATGATCGGTCAATTTGACCAGCGAATTAAAAACAACATAAATATTAACAATTGAATATAAGTCATAGTTTTATTCAGGAACGTCATATAAAGCATCTACACAACCGAAACATTGAAAATAAATTTACTTTTGAACAGAAATGTGTCTATATACAGACATATTACATACAAGTGCAACCTCAAAAAATGGTACAAAATGAAAAACAAATATTTGAAAACAAATTTGTGTATATACAGAATTTTGTGTATGTCAAATTTGTGTATGTCATGTACATACAAAACTGTACAACTGAAACAATGTCAATAAGTATACCATTTTTTTTAAATAAATGAGTTTATATTGCCTACATAACAAAGGGCATATATGCAACCAAAGCTATGTGTTTATACCCAGACATAGTATAATCAAAATGAACAAAAATAAACACTAGAACAGAATGGGCTTCATTTACAATCATTTACAAAGTCTAAGTGCTGGCAGAATCCACACAGATCCTGCGCTTTTCAAAATATGCAGTGCAACACTAACCCAGGCTCCTGCACCAAATGCTCCACAGGCATATACTAGTGCAGTGAGAGCTTCTAATTCCTCCAAGGGCATTGACTAGGGATCATCTTGTAGTTGTCGGTGGGCTTCAGGATTGCTTCTTCTCCCACGGGATCTCCTGCGCCCTCTGTGTCACAGCTGCTGGAAAACTCATCTTTGCAAACCCAGTCTGCTTCAGAGCCAGATTCATCATTGTCCGTCTCTAAAATGTTGCAGGATTTCCAAAGACGGCTTTGCTGTCCTGCGTCTTCCGCAATCCATTTTCAATGTGCATTGGGGTAACAATTAATTTCTTAGAAAAACGAGCGGCTTGTATAATAACCAGTGCAGACAGACAGTGGGGCGTCATGAGCTGTCAAGGCTGATTGATGGGCTATCAGGAAGCTCATTGAAACAACAAAAATGTCAACAGACCGCTTACTTGAGGAATGCAGACTGATATAATCAAACTTCAATACATGGCGACAAGTACCGACTGATAAATACAAAGAATACCGCAACATTTAATTGTTATAGTATGTTTTATATGTATCGATCAATTTGAGCGCTCCTGATTGGAATAGGTATGACATGATTTTATCTCGCCAATTTTTGCAGCTACATGATTCTTTCTTTCTTTGTCAGGGTAATTAGTACATATATTTAGGAAATGTCAGGAAAGCACAGCTCTGTATCTTAAACACACACACCAGAATTTAAATTCCAAAAACAGTATTGACACTAGAAGGACTGGAGAGATACTTATACCTCAAAGCCCTGCAGCAGTCTTTCTGAGGGCTGTCTTCAAAACCCTGTAAATAGTATAACGAAAGAAGAAACAGTCGGATGTAATTTTTTTTTTTTTTTTATTGAGTACGTCACAAACATCTGAACAACCGAAGCATATATATATATATATATATATATATATATATATATATATATATATATATATATATATTTATATATAGATGCGTGAAAGCAACTGAGCAATGTCGATAAACTTAGAACAAAACTTTACAGAAATGAACTTACAGAAGCGAAGCAGCACAAGTTATGAAAAAGTCAAATTTCTATTTCTTTTTGTCTGCTTTTATAGACAAAAGGGCATTCCTTTACCTTGAGTCTAAGGCTGTTCACAATCAACACACATGTGCAGTGCACTTTCCTCTCTCCGTCTTTCTGCACAGGGCACAGCTGTTTTATTTTTATTGCACTTGCCAACCTGGCATTGGTGTCTCTTGCAGCTGTCAGCGGGGTTGCCATCTTCAGCTGTGGGCACACGCTTGGTATTCTCCCTCTGTTCCAAATATTTCTTGCGAAGTTCCTGTGCTAACTGTAACATATATTCTCTGCTTGGTAAATTCTTCTCCGTGCATTCTTTATAAAGTACCCAGGAGTTGATGGCTGCTAGGTCCAATACATTGTAAAACACCTGAACAGACCACCGTAGGGAGCCAGCTTTCAAGAATACTTTCATGCCATTTGATCCAAAACATCAACTCCATATTTTGTTGCATTGTAAAACTCCACAAGCTCTCTTTTTTTTTTTCTTTAGTCTCAATGGTAATTGACTAATGAAGTGTGCTGAGGAGAATTAGATTTTTCATTTGTAAATGGTTTGAATTACAGCAAAACACATTGTGGACTGGCAAAAACTGGTACTGTTCTGTATAATCAAAATACAATTGTTTTCTGTGTGGTACATATGGACAGAAAAGTACATGAACGCGCAGCCCCATATGTATACACAAGTGGAAAAATTACATTTTAAAACCAAAAACATCCAAAATAACAGCCACGGTGCTTCTAGTGTTAAATGGGTCTTGACTTTATCCTTTTTTATTGTAATAGTTTAACAAAGAGCCATCTTTATTCAGGTAACACAGAAGGATCAGTGATCTTCATAATCTTAATAGAAAGTCATACAGTAGTTCAGAAAGAATTGTGACAGTTTCTAGTTTACTTGCAGTGGTGATGTTTTTGTTTACTTTGTTTTACATATATTGTACTGTTTTCTAAATTGCAATACTTTTTTAGGAACAAATGTTACTATTCAACATCTTGAAAGAGTGAATGAAAAATTATGAAAATAAATTGGTTGATGCTTCAGCCATTAGGAATTATGTCAATTTGGAAATTATTTTTAAAAGTGCGTATGTTTCTAATGTCCTTTTATTTGAACAGTTTTAATAAAAGTTGTTATATTGAAATCAGTGGTCATTTTTATTCCCGACTTGGTCCTGATCTATTTATTTAAAGAATGTCTTTGCTTTTAAACTGCTCTTTATATTACAGGCATTACTGCCACTGCAGGATTTTTTTTTCACAAGTTAGCAACTCTTATTTTCTTTTATTTCTCAACTTTCAATAAACTTTGATTTAAGTCTGCATCTTTAACGAAATCGTTCACACCTTTGAGTTCTTGACACTCTCAAGGGGTGAGAAACTTCTCTGTGCTAACAGATGCTATGTTATTTACAGACTGGTAGCAACATTTGCAATATATATATAATATATATATATATATATATATAATATATAATATATATTTTTTGTGACATTATTCCGGACCACTTTATATATTTTTTTTTTATAATTTTTTATTTTATTTTTCACAAATTTTGTTTTATTTCATTTTATTACAGCTACACATTAATAAAACAACTCAAATATATGTATATCAATAATAGTACAGTATACATCATGTTTTAACCACACATTTTTTAAGAAACATTACCTGCTTTTTTAAAAATACATTTTGACATAAACAGACCTCGCACAGAAAAATAATTTAGTTACCATAATTTCTCCTTAGCGGCAGTAACGATAACGTACAGTCCCCCACTCTTTAATTAAACTGCCTATTTACAGTAAACACTGCCAATATATATTACACTGCCCTACTAAGTGGGACTGTCATAATAATTGCACTACAGCAACGTACCCATTAAAATTATAGGAACTGTATTTCAATTCCATTGCATGGAAGCAGTATACAACACGCTTGGGGTTTCTCAGTATTTAAACAAGAAAAGCAGATGAATTCATTCAAACTCCAAACAGCATTTGCTTCCTTGCAAAGTTTGCACCACTTGAAGTAAAACAAAGAATTAGCATAGTAATACAAAATATAAGCAAACCAGACATATTTTCCCCAAAAGGAATAAACAGCTAATGCTTAACGACGGTATCTTTCGACTCCCATTCCAGCCGACAGTTGCAAAATCTACACAATATTATTTTGTCACTGTCAGCTGCATACATCCCCTCATGCTCAAATTCTTTGCAGCGTTGTTTTATTGTTTAAATGCACGGTTTAGGCAATTTTAGAAACAAACGTTGCTTCTCTTCCATCACAATTTGAATTCCCAAACGACTCGCTTCAAATTCTACATCTGCGCAAGTGCTAGTCAGAGCTTCCGTTTCCCTATAGGCTGTGTCTATGGTAACGGTTGAGCATTGACTACGATTGCTACGATCACGCTGCAACTGTAACAACTGTGTGTTATGAAATAGAAAAATATCAAAACCACAAAGGGGGCAGGAAGTACAGCTGAAAACTGACCTTGGGCTGTTTGCATAAAGATTTTTGGGGGTCTCTTTTTATGTGAAATTTACATGTGATGTATGAACATGTTATGTTACATTACCTTGTGCCGTAAGGAACAAATCAGCAATCTGCAGGCTCATTATACAGCAACTTGCCTTATTAGCATGCATTACATAAGGTGGAAGAGAGGTTTTCAAAGCTTTGTTATGAAGTTCCATTTGAAGCACTTTTTTTTTTTTTTTTTTTTTTAAAGATCTAATTTTTCCACATGCTATTTGTTTTACAGGCAACCAATACATTTTCAGCAGACATTTTCTCACTCGGATCATAATCAATTATATTTCTGAAATATGTAAACAAAACATTAATAATAATAATAATAATAATAATAAATAATAATAATAATAATAATAATAAAAGTTAATCCGAAAACAGTTTAACATTGTATTATCTTTTCCATATGATTAAAACATATTACAAACTGAAATACCAAAAATACAGTACTACAAAATATTACAGATCTTGGAAAGGATCTGTCAGCCATAAAACATCCCTAGAGTTACAACACCATGGAAAATGTGGTGTAAAGTACATAAAAGCTTTTGGTTCAACACATATGGGGTACATGAAATGGATAACAAGAAAACAAAATGCTATTTTAGATATTTCAGTGATACCAACCAAATATATAAAATACTCTTTCAATTTGAGTGTCCCTAATTTCATTACAGCATTTAGCACATGCACTGTATAGCACAATTGGTATTAAGCAAACATGAAAAGTTTCATTCATAATTTTGATTTGAGATTTAACCACTGGCCATTTTTTTTTTTTTTTTTTTTTTTTTTTAATGCACACAGAACATTTTAGGAATTCGTTAAAAGTTTGATATCTGGGTTGTATATGTGTGAATAAAATCCATATTTGATGTACTGGTTCCAGAACCTTGATTTTATTCTTCTTTAACCATTCTGAAGTAGATTTTGTTGTGTGCTTTGGATCGTTGTTCTGTTGGAACGTCCAGTTGCGCTTTAAAGTTTTGTAGAAGAGGGTTTCAGATGATTGGCCAACATCTTTTGGTAAGCTGTGGAATCCATTTTACCATATATCTGAACTAAATTTCCTGCGCCATTAGAGGAAATAGAAGGATAGTCCCACCTCCGTGCTTGACAGTAGGTATCGTGTTCTTTTCTTTGTACGCCTCACCAGACTTTCTGCAAATGTAACGACTATCAGCGTGACCAAATAACTCGATTGTTGTTTCATCACTCCACAAAACCTTTGACCAGAACTCGTGTCCATCAATCAAATGTAAATACGGTGATTTATAAACAACGAACAATGGAAAAACATTTTGGAATTCAGCTCCACCATTGGCCTTGCAAGCAATCTAATAATAATAATAATAATAATAATAATAATAATAATAATAATAATAATCATTTAGATGAAACTTTTCAACAGTACTGGACCTAACTGTATGACTTGGTCTTGGCCTGTCTGGATACTTTTAATGGAAGACCTCTGCTGCATACAAGCACTTTGCCCATGACTTACATACATGAACAGTATGTTAATTTCTTACAGTGAAAGAGGGACAAGTGTCACCTTCATATAGAGGGAGGTTCCTGCTGCATGTTGGAACTATATAGAGTAAGCTTCCATAACACATCACACATGAATTCTTTAACACTATAGTCTTAGAGTGAAGAGAGAAATCAGTACCTAGACAACATAATTCTATATTTTAGCAGTAATATTCATCTAAATTACATATAATAAAATTCAATTGTTTTCTTCAATAGAGAGGTAAGGAATGGCTTTTACTTTACTATATAGAACTGTGTACTCATTTACATGCAGAGCACATCAGGGGTATACTAAACCAAAACAACAAACTGCTCCCTGCTCGGGCTCCTTGGAAGCAATCTCAGACAGGTGTAATTAAAGTGGATAGTGATGGAGGCACATTTCAAGTGCAGTGCCTCTGGTGACCAGCTTCTGTCTGTCAAACTTTAAATAACAATAGTACTGCGTGTGTATTGTGTTGTATTTAAAGAGTCAGTATCGCGTCTGTACAGTATAAGATAAAACATCACATGTGATGTTTATTTGGTATTCCTATCTCCCCGGTTGAAAAAAACTTCTTGAAACAAACTCCAAAAGCTTCTGTCTTCCGGTCAGATAGCAGCTAGATGCATCCAACAAATCCTGTGAATTCACCTTCTTATTTTCACTCGAGAGACTATGTACATACATAATTCACTTTGGAAAACATACCATTGGGATACAACAACAACAACAACAACAATAATAATAATAATAATAATAATAATAATAATAATAATAATAATAATAAAGTGAATATGAATAATGTAATTACCTGAAGACAACAACATTACTAGCAGTGGTAACACAATGGAGTTGTAATTAATACATATGGTAACACACTGGTAGTAATAAAGTACCATGGTAATGGTATTGAAATGGGTATTGCTATATGGCAAAATATGACAATGTTATCACTAGGTGGCAGCTGCCTTTGTGTTACCATTATGCCCTTGTACTATTGAAGTTCCATTGCCTTGCTATAGAAGATCTCTTAGTAAGGTAAGTCCTATTACTGGATGATCCTCTTTGTAAATGTCCTAGGTGAGACAAGTGAGAGGTATACATTTTTTTAACAAACACTACATTTGTCAGAGCCTAAGTACAGCTTATTAAAACAGTTTAAGCAAGCTGTTTGTGAGGAACATGTCAATCTAGACTGTGTGATGCATAGCTTTATGTATTGACTTCCAATAGTGCTAATCTACTCAATGTAAACAACTGAATTTAAATCATGGTTTCACAGAAGGAGGGAGTGCTGCTTTTGTCAATAATCAGTTAGACCAGGAGACAGACTAATGAGTAGTCTGCCTTTTATGTTGTCTGTGACATGATCTTAAGTCTTTAAAACTTGGACACCTAAGGTTTTACATAATGTCACACAAATAAATAAATAAATAAATAAAACAAATACATTTTATGAGTAACAAAGCGTGAGTCAGTTGATTATCATGGTATACTCTACCTCACAACTTAAGCTGTTTTGAGTATAAACTTTTGGAACTGATTAACTAAAGCCACCTTTATAGAATGACCCCAAAGCAGTGAGAACCAGTTCTTTAAAATGTTTTTTTTTTTTTTTTTTTTTAATTACCTCTTATCAGATCAATTAACATTTATTATAATTGTTACTCCTTTTTTTTACAAATATAAACTGCTGGATCCTTGTGTCTGCTGTAGCTCACATGGTCTGATTCCAGAGCATTGGACCAGGCACAGAGACAATATTTCATTCACAGGGTCACATTTCAAATATCTCCACATTTCAAACCGAAATACATGAGAAAAAAAAAAAAAAGCAAAGAACCAAACACAAGAAAAGAAGTAGCAGTGACAAACAGGTGGCCCAGTTGATAAGAATATTTTAATCCATTTGGCTCTAAGGCAGCTCAGGTCAGGGCTGTAAGTGTAAATGCATTAAAAAGGTCCCATGCATAACATTTCACTTATTGCTGATTCAGCTGAAATCCGACTCAACAGCTAGAGCAGCACATAACTGACTTTTTTCAAATTTAAATTCAGGACCTTGAAAAAGGAGATGCACTTGTCACATTCTTGCTATAACAACAGGATGCACCTAATGTACTGTACACCATTGCTAGTATAAGCAGTCTCAAATTGAATCCACTTGGATCACAGATTTCTCCTTGTGCGCTTACTGTGCCCTGTTGTTATAGTTTGAATATGTTTTTAAATTAGTTGTAAACCTGGCAGTGTTCTGGAAAGAATCAACACATTGATTTCTATTTCATAATGTCAATAAATTAATCCAGTCAGCTACTGTAATAGTGTTCATACAACACAGGGACTTAGAGTCACCATTATTCCAGTGGAAATTGCTACCCATGACTGGGTGAGCTTGTCTGTTTGATAGCACTCAGTCACAGTGTCCTGTTTCTTTCCTTTAACTACTGGATTCTGGGCTTTAGTCATATCTGGTTAGCCACATGGGTACATTATACAATATTTTCAGTATTTTATCAACCCGGGATATGGCAACTGTCTTGGATATTAAACAGTGTAGTACACACAATGAAGACAAAACGTGTCAAATAATCTTTCTCAATACATTTTCTCACAAATGTTCTGTTTCTGCTTGCACAAACAAAAATAATGTAAAGATACCAATTAAGGTTTTAAGGCAACGGTTTTCTTTGTTAAAGTTTAATATTACTTCCTATGTGGTAAAGCTGGAAAATGACTAATACCATGTACTGGGCCCCCAGCTGTTAATTTTTTAATTTTATTTGGAAGCTCTTTTTATAACCTACCATAAACCCTGAACAGAGATTCCCATACATCACCACCATCATGTGCCAAAGAAAACATTCCCATAGTTTTTTAAAACTCATGTTCCCTGATTGCAGTCGTTATCAGAGCTTACTTATACACAGGGAGTATCAGTTGCACTGGGGACTGCAATAGCAGAGATTTGAAACTGAATGTAAAGGGGTCCCTGAGAGGCCCATCTGGTAAAAGCATGCTGGGTGGTGTGCTTAGTGGTCCTCACTGGGGATTCCAGATGGAGCATTGCATTGGTTCTGATGTTCCAGGGAGTGAGGGAGGAAAAACCAACAGAAGCTGTTTCTCTTCATCGTGCTACAGCGAACCCCAATGGTCAGGCACCTGGTGAGTTTAAGCAGACACTTGCAGGACTGGCCTTTGTTAAAATAATTAATTGATTAATTGATTGATTGATTGATTAATTCATTAATTTTAAAAAACTGTACACAGAAAATATGGCATTTTATTATGCCAGGAAATTTAAACAAAACAAAAATGTAAACTATGTATTTATGTTACACTCGTAAGATTTCAGCATGGTTTTATAAAATCTTTTAAAACTGTATACAACTTTATACGTTTTTCAGGGGATATTGCTTGCCTCAGACCCAAGTCAATGCATGCAATATTGGTTTGATTTTTCCTAGATCTACTGAAGTGAGTTGTGCTAGATATGTGCTGTCAATGGCCTGGAGTAGACTGAAACAAGGCACGAGGGTCATTGTTGGTCTCCCTCATGCTATTAACTTTCAAAACTGGAAATTGAAATTATTTACTCTTCATTACGTACTCTTCAGTTCTTCATGGAACTATATTAAATAGAAGACATGATATGAATAATTCATTTTTCGAAGAAAAAAGTTTGTACAGTTGTTTATTTGTCCTACAGCAATAGTAGATTAGAACAAGATTACTTCCTAATCTACTTCAATATTTGCATACACACAATTTAAAGAATTAAAAAACCCAAGGAAACAGCTACATTAAAAATTACATCATCCTCTGATGATACAACATCACCTTAAGGGTGTTTCACACAAGATGCATTGCCTCAAAAATAAGTTAAAAAAATGTTAATACATTTTAATCCGCCTTCACTTTACCTAAACTACCATGTATTGAAACCATTATGACACAGATTTATTATGAGTGGAATTGTAAGATAAGAGCTCAGGCCTGTGTAATTCACAGCACAACTGTAAAGGGTTAGAATTCATAGCTGGTATCTGTTCTTTGCACAGACACTGGAGGCTTATTTTAAACTAAATGGAATTAGTTTTAATTTTGTCAAGTTATAGAAATAAATTGCTTTGGCTTGTGATGAATACATGGATCTGAGTAGCTATTAATCCTTGAAATGTCACTATATACTGTACCATGTGTTATAAAAATGGTAAATAGATCAAAATATTGAGTACACACTATACTTGTTTTTTTGTTTTCTAAATAGATGGGAGCATTGTGTTCACAAGAAAAACAGAAAACAGTTGGCTCCAAAATGTGTTTAATACAGTACAATATAAGGACGACGTAACCACTGATAAATCTAAACATTGAAGACATCAGAAGACATAATATATCACAAACATGATGCTGATTTCAAGAAATATATGTAGTTACTATCTAATGATTTATTACATGCAAATCCTTGTGAATATTGTCAGACTGGGCACTGCTATTGTGGATTAAAAGTGGTCCCCATCTCTACCGATACTGCTGGTAACCAACCTACAATCTGCCTGCTGCCTGTGCTAGCTACCTTTGTCTTATGTCAGTTGGTGGAATAATTTGTCAGTGTAGTAACACTTTAAATTTTTCCCAACTCACCCAAGTAATTTTCATATTCTGCATCTTCTAGCGAGTCAATTAGCTTTTTTGAAAGTGTTACTTAACAGGCTGTAGGATTTAAAATGCAGCGCATTCATTTCAATAGCTTTCTGGTTTATTGTATGTATTTTTGCAATTTTTTCAACATAATTGCGATTGGTTCACCATATGGTGAAAGAAGCTTCCTGAGGAGGGGAACCAAACATATTCTCTGTTTGAGTACTAGAAAAAAAAAACTTTTATAAGGAGGTGGCAACATTTTAACCTTAACATATTTAAAAAATATTCATAAATTCAAGTGGAGCAATGTGTTCTCAAACAGTAAATGGAAAACATGTGGGTTCAGTAGCATGCATCTTCACATCTTAAAGGTAACGTTTCATTGTAATTAATTTGCTGAATAACAGGAACAGACAGTTAGGTTGGTTTTCATTTACAGTTTTGCCCACAACATCTGGAGTTGTTCATTTTTATAATTACCTCCTTTACTCATAAATCTCCAATTTAACAAATAATGAAATAGTTTTTCATAATAGGGTTACACAACCATTTCTCTCATTTTATGACAACTGATATTTCCTGGCATTCTGGACGATAACTTTCAGTTTATTTAAATAATTAACCCTTCCCGTGAAGAGTAGCTTATATGTAGGCTTGTTTCTTTTCAATGTTTCTTTTTCAGGGGCGCCCAAAATAGTAATAAATCACTCCGCTCTTAGTGTGTTCATTTTGAGCTGACTCAAGTTTTTTAATGAAACAGCATGAACCCTGTGCACTAGCTTTCAGGGGCTTTGTTCCTTACTGCAATCATTTTAAATGCATTCTTTGTCTCAACTGACCAAATGTGGTAGGGGCGGAGAAAATCACAGCACATGAAATGGGTGTCAATCATAGCTGACAACTTCCTTTTTTTTTAAAGTGTCTGCCCCACTAAATCAAGGTATGTCATCAGCTCAGCAGGTTTGGAACAACTCAAACTGAAAGTGTCATAACCTGAGTTTGTTTTGTTTTGATGTAAATCAAGTTTGATATAATTTGAAGATATTGTTTACATCTAGAAGGGATAGGGTTCAAGTTCATCAGTGGAAAAACAAGCAATTTGAGTCTGATGAAAGAGGATCTTAGAGCCATCTCTTTTGTACACCAGTCAGAACAGGTAGGTTTGGACAAGCTTAGTGGTTTATTCCTAAAGGGTAACGGCTATTGAAAGGGGAAAACAGCAGTATATGATCGGATTTCAACAATAGCTGCTTATTTAACAACCATTGCTATTCATAAGAGACACAGGTCATACGAGAGAAAGGAAGACCTCATTAGCATGAAGTTTTCATTGGTTCTGAACGTAAGCCTGCTAATCAAATCATAAACCTGAACAAGAGTAAAATTCTCTTGACAACTAGGTATTATTGAACGCTTGGTGTGGTCAAGTTTAAACTAATGACAGCCTTGCGTCAAAATGTTAAGTGACCACCATTGTCAAAACAAGCAATCTGATTGAAAAAATTAGAAAATGTCCTTTATTTTAAATAAACTATACAAAAAAGTCAAATATTGTATTATTAGACTGCTTTGCATTGTTATACAATTTGCAGAACAATTTGCACACATGCAGAACTCTTAAAAAAAAAAAAAAAAAAAAAACTAAACTCACTGCAAACCATATAGTTTATGTTCATTTTTCAAAACTTGTTAAATCATTAAAGAATTGTCAGGTGCCCGAAAATGCCCTTTTCTTCTCCTCTTAGGTGTGCTTGCATGTACCTCTTTATTGCTATCGGGCACATTGCATTAGGCTATTTTTTCAACAGCTATCGAATACCTTTATAGGGTTGATAATGTTACCAATTTATAAATTGCTTAGCGACTACACTCTGCTTCTCCCGTCTGCACATTTTTATAAATATCAATATGGATGATGTTTTAAACTAAATACAATTAAAGTACTTTTATTAATAGACCCCTTGGACCCGGAGAACCATTTACCCAAGAGGACCCTAGTAAAGAAAAGAAAATAAAGAAATCATTTTTATAGAGAGCAGGGAACATGGCCAAACCAGGCTAGCTTTATTTTGTACAGTGTTTTGTTGCATTTCTGTCTGTATTTTTGTTTAACTATGTGTGCAAGCAATGGCCCTACTGAAGGAGCAACACCATCCTGACTCATACAATTGCATACCATTAAACCTGGGCGTCTGGTTGACGTTAGCAACTACAATCCCTGCTGTACTCAGTCACCCAGCAGACTCCCACAACATACTACAAAGAAGCGGGTTATGGGAGAAGGAGCTATTATTTTTTGTAATTGTCTTAATAGTTACCACTGTTTATTTGTTTTTCATTTGAGAACAAATGTGGGCAAGCTCTACACTTCCTTCAAATTAAGTCCTTAGCACCTGTACTAATAAACAGACAACCAGCAGATTCTGCTCAGCTGAACTGGAGTGAGCAAATACAATCTTGGTTCTCTTGTTTATCCTACTGAAAAGTATGTTCATGCTGTGGAACTCCACTGAAGCACTGTTTGCGCTAGTCAAGCTTCAGTTCAATTGCATTAAATATAATCTATTTGTCTAGTTTTTGAGTTCATTGCACAGTATAAGGTTGTATAAATAAAAGGGAGACAGAGCAAGAACCATATTATGTCATCTTGCAATAAAGTCAACAAAAGTCAGCATGCCTCTTGTAAAAGTATTTGGGGTGCAGGGCAATATTTAACCGGAGGGTGAGTTGATGTTCAGAGCCTGGCAGTTTTTTGTGTATTTTAGGATACTCCATTTGAAAACACAACAACTTTTTAAACTCTATTTCACCAAATAAATAAATAAATAAATAAATAAATAAATAAAGTCTTAAGTGAGTTTCAATTAAAATAAAACTTAAACAGTTTTCCTCTGTTCTAGGATATGTACAGTAAGGCCCATCATATTGTTAACAATATTGATTAAAGACGTTTCTGGAAAACAACTATTATTTTAACCAAAAAAAGTGGTAAAACAATGAGTCTATATAAAGACGCCTTTACTAACTATAAAAAATATCTATATCTAGTTCCACATCATTTAGAACTGTATTTATGCAGCTTTAAAAAATGAACCTCGCAGAAATTGGTAAAGGCTAAATAGGGATGTGAAGTTGGCATAGTTCTAGAATAAATACTTCAAAGATATATAGTGAATTCATGCCTGTGTTTTGGTGATTCTGTCTAGCTTTAAATTTCTCATAGACTCGTCACGTTGAATCAGTGCCGTCCTGGTGGTCCTACAATGTTATGACAAATTGACCTCAGTAAATACTCCTATCGGCCCGTATACTATAAGACAATAGTTACTCTGGATTATCTGTGGTCGTGAATTCTTGTGAGGAGACCAGAATACTAGTAGTAGAAGAACATTAGGTTCAATTCAAACATCAGTGTGATTGTGTAGTAAGATTCCAGTAGCAGGCACAGAATTTCATCCCTGAGTTACTCGACTATCTCAATGGGCTTAAGGCAGGTCACACTTCTCAGTGATTTATACAGCTGTTCTGACCCCGGTAATATCTCATGCATTGTTCTGCTTTTCAACACTTCTGACAAATGATTTGGGGCTCATTTGGGAATGCAGCACCTTATTAAACTGCCCCTGTTGCACTAATTGGAGTAACTATGTCCTTGTGTATAAATCGTCTATCCATGTCCTATTGATAAAGCAGCAGAGGATTTCGAATTTTGTTTCATTTTTTTTTGCTCAATCAGAAAAAAAAAAACCCAGAGAAGCTCATTCCGACACTGGGCCTGCTTAGACTGACTTGACAGGAACTCAGTCAATTAGATACACATTTTGACAAAGTGTTTCTAATCGTTATACTTCAAATCTTGACCTGTAAATTATTTTCTTGTAAAAACCATAGAAAAAGAAAACAATGATTGGAGAGCCCCTCTCCATTTCTGACATGTGTTCAGTGTAGAGACGACTAAGGAGCCACTTTTTGCTAATACTATAAAAGCTATGAAAAAAATAAACGGTAAAAATAAATAAGGAAAGCCACGACCTGTGGTAGTAATTTATTTGATTCCATTGCCCTAGTTTAATGAAATTCCTTAATATACAGTTTTATTTCCCTTAACCAGCCTTTATAAGAAGCATCAATCTTTGAGTTTACAACCAAACTGGGAAACAATGTTTGTTTGGGGAAGAGAGATCAGGTCTGGAAATTTAACTGAATAAAAGAAACAACCACGCACTTCATCAGAGGTAACTAATTATAATGCATTAGCTGCGTCAGTAAAAAGTGCTTGTAGCGATAAAAGAGTGTTGCCTCTCTGATTCAGTATGTTACAGAAGAGCTTCATCTCTGTTTACTTTTCAAAGTGCTTCCTGCTGTTGCTATAAATATAAATAATAGCACTTTCAGCTGAACTTCAAAAAACATACTTAAGAACACTTCTAAAATGTCCTCAGACAGATTCAAAGTCTTCCTCTCAAAAGTCTCCACAATGACTGAAGAATCCAGATATACCGTTGGAGCAAAACTGCTTTGATGGTGAATTCTCGTTGCATGGAAGTAGCCAGTGTATTCAATTTAGCAACAGAGGTCATCACAGAATACATTTTATTTTACCAAATGTATCATTTATGACAATTTATTTTCACATTCCAAATCCTTGTACTGTTCCTTATTTGGCTATATAAATAAAATAGCTGTCTTCAGGCTATACTTGTGTGGCCATGAGTGCTTTACTGTACAACAAGAGAAACAGTTGGCAGGATAAACGCAGCTGCCAGCAACCTGGAAAGGAAAGAGAGGCCACATTTTATTTGATATGCTAGCAGGTGACCATGGTACAATTTTAGATTAAGGAGGGACACAGCAATGTGACAGATGTCCCAAGAAGCTTTGCCGCTTGTATAGACTATCTAGGAACCCTGCTTTTCTTTAGAGATCTGATTAACACCTCCTGAACCCACAGGAAGTGTGTTTTTTTAACCCTTACAGTGGGCAGGTAGTCATTGTAGCCTTGTGTTTAAAACTTAAGGAATGCCAATTAATCTTATCCACTAATTAAAAGGTAAATCTGATGTTAACAATCAGTAACCAAAATTTAAAAAAGCATTGTCTAAAGTGAAATTCTAATACTGTACATCTACCGGTATCTGCAAACTCAATTCAATAAATTATTCATAGGTGTCTCAATTGTATATCTTAGAAGCCATGACACCTTTGTCATAAATCATTTATACAGCCCTAAAATAGGTGTGTGTGTGTGTGTATATACTGTACACACACACACACACACACACACACACATATATATATATATATAATATAATATATATATATATATATATATACTATCTAGAGATATAGATCATGAAGCTTACTTAATAATGCAAACATATAGCACAGATACAGTTGTAGTCAAGAGTTTACAAACCCTAACGGAAATGAATAATTTCTAGAAATTAATTTCCTTGAAAACAAAGAAATTTAGGAAAAATCTTTCGTAGCAAAAGTTTTGCTTTTGTGGATGAGGAAATCAAAAACCTACAAGAAATAGTCCAAAACTAAAAAAATGCTAATTCAAAAGTATTCATACCCTTTATGCTATGATAGTATTGTCTGCAAGGTGCTTGAAATTTGAATATGATAATACAGAACCTAATTCTAGACAAGTCTAGAAAATTCTGGATTGTAGGTGAACATTCTTAGATAGTATGAAAGGGTTAGGCATAGGATGAAATGCTGTCACTACCAATAAGTCAATATGGGAAAAAGAAAAGAGCTATCTGAATCAGAGAATTATTTATTGTCATAAATATGTCTCTCAGTAGTCTCAGTAGTAACTTGAGACATATTATTGAGTGGTAATATATTCAGACCCATATATTATTCTTTATATATTTATACAGCTATGGCCAAATGTTTTGCATCACCCTATAGAATTAACAAATTTTGCTTTATAAAGTGAAATTAAACCTGCTGAATAACATTACATTAACATATTGAATTACTTACCACTTAATGGAAAACTGACAGCATTTGAAAAATATGACATTTCAAAATCTAACAGGAAATACTGTACTACTATTATATAGTTTGGTATATGTTCATATAGTTTTTTAGTTTTTGTTAATGGTCTCAATCCTAAAATTCTAGGTGATGCAAAACTTTTGGACATATATCTATGTAAGATATATACCACGTCTACCAGAAGTGGTCTATATCATCGGAACTGCATGGCCGGAAGTGCTTTATACCGCTTATAACATGGCTACATATCATTTCTGGGAAGAAAAATAATAATAAAAAAAAAAAAAACACATCTAAATTGAGACAAAACAAGAAACTTTTATTATGCAGATATCTGCGATGTGATATAGTCCCAAATTTTATTTAATTTAATGAATTGTTCGCTTATTAAAAATAAATTGCACATGTTTTTTGTAAATTTCTGCATCGAAAGTGCCATCTCACTAGAAACTAGAGGGTTGAGTACAAACTGGATGATGAGTTGAGTTTCAAATGACACTGAGGAAGTCAGGAGAGCAGCTGCGTTAGAGACTGAAGCTGGACTTGAAGTGAGTTTGTTAACTCGTTATGTGCAAGCATTTACTATAAAGTTTACACATATTCTAGTACGTTTTCATTCTTTTGGATGTCAAAATACGTTTTTGTTATTTGTCAGACACCCTCGCATCCAAGTTGTGCCAGATTAAGTTGATGATCGAACCAGACTTTACACACCAATCTGACCACGGTGTCAGGGGACAGTACCTCAGTTTCCCGCAGATGTTTAAAATCCAGGCTGGTAATTTGATGGGTCGTGTCAGACTTTGTTATTACCTGCTTTTCAAAGAGCTTTCCTGAATGACATGAATACATTACTGCTGGTTTTAAACTTGCTGTCAGCAAAGATGTTAAAACTTCTACTGTTAAAATATGTGTTTAGTCCAACTCAGCGTTAAAAAACTGGGTACTGAATACTGGTCCTTAGTTTAACTTCTTGCACTGGAATAAAATTCCCTTATGTTGTTAAGAATTTTTTTTTGATTTATTTCCATAAAATGAATGTCCATATTTTTTTTTCTTTAAGTACATTAATCAACCCATGCTGTAGTTTTTACTTTTTTCAATCTTTGTTTTCTTCTATGTCATTTAGCTGTTCCTCATCAACTGTTGTGTCTGCTTGCTGGTGCACTTATTTATTATTATTATTTTTTTTCAGATGGACTGCTGTCTTCCCTCAGAAAGTTGTTTTTCTACCAGTGATGTAGATTTTCATCCCCAAATACATTAAAGGAAATAAGTGAAATGCTACTCATTTTTGGCACTGGTTTTGTAACTAATAACAAATAAAATGGCGGTTTGTCATGGAATTTAGAATGTAGTGGTGCGTAATGATGTACTTAGTGTGATCCGGCTCATTAGTATGTAACCCATGGTATACTCTATATACAGTGCCTTGCAAAAGTGTTCAGATCCCTGACCAATTCTCTCATATTACCGAATTACAAATGGTACATTTAAATTTTGTTCTGTTCGATTTTTTTTTTTAAAACACTCAAACTCAAAATCAATTATTGTAAGGTGACATTGGTTTTATGTTGGGAAATATTTTTAAGAAAAATAAAAAACTGAAATATATATAGTATTCAACCCCCATACATTAATATTTGGTAGAGCCACCTTTCGCTGCAATAACAGCTTTAAGTCTTTTGGGGTAAATATGTACCAGCTTTGTACACAGTGTCGGAGTGATTTTGGCCCATTCTTCTTGGCAGATTTGCTCCAGGTTGTTCAGGTTGGTTGGACGACGCTTGTGGACCGCAATTTTCAAATAGTGCCACAGATTCTCAATGGGATTGAGATCAAGACTTTGACTGGGCCACTGTAGGACATTCACCTTTTTGTTCTTGAGCTACTCCAATGTTGCTTTGGCCTTGTGCTTGGGATCATTGTCCTGCTGAAAGGTGAGTTTCCTCCCAAGCTTCGTTTTTTTAGCGGACTGAAGCTGATTCTCTTACAGTATTTTCCTGTATTTTGCTCCATCCATTCTTCCTTCAATTGTAACAAGATGCCCAGTCCCTGCTGATGAGAAGCATCCCCACAGCATGCTGCTGCACCACTATACTTCACTGTAGGGATGGTGTGTCTTGAGGCATGGGCAGTGTTAGGTTTTTCTGGCAAACTCCAGAAGCGCTTTCAGATGGTCCTTTTTGAGTAACGGCTTCTTTCTTGCCACCCTCCCATACAGGCTAGTGTTATGCAGAGCTCTTGATACGGTTGACTGTTGCACCATTTCTCCACTCCCAGCCACTGAACTCTGTAGCTCCTTCAAAGTGATTGTTGGCCTCTGTAGCTTCTCTCACTAGTCTCCTTCTTGTTTGAGCGCTGAGTTTTGAGGGACGGCCTTTTCTTGGCAGTGCCTGGGTGGTGTGATGCAGCTTCCACTTCCTGATTATTGATCCAACTGTGCTCACTGGGATATCCAAACACTTGGATATTATTTTGTACCCTTTCCCTAATCTATGCATTTGTATTACTTTATCTCTAACTTCTGTAGAATGCTCTTTGGTCTTCATTTTCTTTCAGATTTACAGTCTTACCAATGATCCTTCAACAGTGGGGTTTTTATCCAGAAAATGTGACAGCAACTTTAATGGTTCACAGGTGGAGGCCAATGGTAAAGTAATTGTGTCCTCGTTAGGGCAATTTCTTTCATTGGTGCAAACTGGGAGCTTCTACAGCACAAGGGTTGAATACTTATGCAAGCAAGATATTTCAGTTTTTTATTTTTCTTAAAAATATTTCCCAACATAAAACCAATGTCACCTTACAATAATTGATTCTGAGTTTCAGTGTTTAAAAATAAAATATCAAACAGAACGAAATTTCAATGTACCATTTGTAATTCGGTAATATGAGAGAATTGGTCAGGGGTCTGAATATATATATATATATATATATATATATATATATATATATATATATATATATATATATATATATATATATATATACGCACGGTCATGTGATGCTGTTTAACCAATCAGAGGTGGTTATTTTTCCAAGCCGTGTTATAAACATATATAGGAGCAAAAATAGATTGAACTTTTGCCCTAACATCATTATACCATCGGGCAATAGTCTTCATCTGTCATGTGATTGGTTCACATCAGTGTCAGTCCCTCCCCTTTTCAAAGGAAAGCCTTCAGTCTTCACTCCTCCCAAGAGAAGATGGTGAAATGTGAAAAAAAAAACTGCTCAATAGCTATTCTGTGACTTAAGAGAACATTCATTACAAAACATACTACAAAAGAAAGATGCTTCAAACACTAAAATAGTGATTAAAATGTCACTGTCACTGTTTTCTGACTTTCTGAAATTCAAACAAATTCAACTTGACGAAAAGAAAGATGGCAGGCGGGATGTAAACTGGATTATGCAGCAGTCAGCAAACCAGACAAAGATGGAGAAAAACTTTGCAGTGTGAACTTCAGAAACATTTTCTATTATTTATTTACCTATATGTTATTTATTTACTTATGTTGTATCACCTATATTTAAACACAATATATAAGTTAATTTTTATTTATGTATGCAGTATCAGCTACACTTAAACAAAATATATAAAGTCGTCTTTACTATCCAACCTTGCCTCGCTTATTTTATTGACTGATTCATATATTAAATATGTACTGCAGCCCTAGTGGAAAATTAAATGATCCTCGGGAAGACTATTGTTACCTCCAGGGTGCAATGCCCTCATCCTGCGACTGGGCATTATAGCTAGCGCTAGGATTCTGTAACAGTAATTTGTACTAAAAATCACAGAGTAGTCACGGTAAATGAGGAAGGCTGAAATAGAGTGTGAAGTCACGGGGATGAAAATTCTATAATGTTTTCTTTTTTTGTAATGCAATATACCTACATACAAATAAAAGCAGTCTGTCTATGTAAGTAGGAAAAAAGGAAAATTAATCAAAATATTTATTTGTTGTGGTTTTTACAGCATCAGATTCAAATTTTAATCCTGTAAATCAGTAAGATTCACAGCGTATACTATAAACAAAAATGTTTGTTTAACATTCGGTGGGTTTTCTACTGGAAACCAAACAAAAACTGAAGGTTTTACATGAAAAGATAATGTTTGAAGTTCAAAAATACTGTCTTTGTGTGCATCTGCTGCTTCTGCTGTGCTACAGTTTGCAGTTATTTTTCATTTTGGTTTGGTTACATATTATTTTTATAGTACAACATGTTGTACATTGAGAGGTTTGATGCTTTTATGGAGCTGCCGGTCATCCCTAAGTACATTTGTGTATGCAAAAAATAATCTTTCTCTGTCAACTCTTTGCCGTTTTGCTTATTTCTAAAATATTTGCAATGTGACAATGTACTGAGTAGTGTGAACGGCTACATGCACATTTTGTAATCTGACCAGTGTGACCTCAGAAGCTTTTGTTAAAATCAACTGACACAACATTCCCATGAAGACCTGCACAATAAATGTTCATGGTGTCACTAACAGGCTGCAGTGGATCTCATCAGTTTTGTGAAACCTAATCCAAATTCAGCAGACAGTAGCTAGAGTCCACACAGTGTCTCTATTCAGGCATCAGGTATCAGCACTTGCTGGCAGCCAGCAGATGCAGCTCAGTAAGGAACAGACAATGACAGATTTCCAGTTTTGCCCTGATTGTAAATGTACCCCAGTGCACAGGCACAGACTTGCATTGCAAGCGGCACGCCAGCAATCTGCCAGAAGAGATGCAGCTATAAACTGCACCTGTGATGCCAAATGGTGATGGCATTTTGATAGTGGGTCTTTCGCAGAGCTTTGTGTTTTATGAGCAGCAAATTTGCAATTCAAGGTCAACTTTCTCTAGGGGTGTAGTACAGGGTCTGCATATTTAAAGATACAGGGCTCTTTTTGTACAATTCAAAGGCTTTAAGATTGAAGAGATTGCATGCAGCTCTGATTGAGAAAAGGTTTCCGACTTGAAATAAGGCAATTTGGTTAAACAATTAGCTCTTTTAAAATGCCTTCAGCAAAGACATTCAATTGAATGCATTGCACATCAGTACTGATGATGTCCTTATGGGCCTCAATTAAATAGGTAGAAGAATTCATGCTAATGCTCACAAGTTGTGTGTCTTTGATCAGAGTTCCCACTCACCATATGCTTGACAATAAATACAGTCTGCAAGTGGGAAATGGGTAATGTAGCTCATTTTGTTCAAAATATAAAAAATACATTACATGCTGTTTTCAGTTTACAGTAATTCTTGATTAAATAGGAGAATATAGTATGATATAATAATATTTTATTCAATGACCCATTGTGACAGAAATACAATGAATCTTGGTTGTCAATCTCCCTCCAGACCCGTAAGCAGCAAGGACAGAAAGTTATTTTGATGGGCTGGCCTGACAGTTCTTTCACCGGGTCGGGAAGTCTGGATGAAGGCGAGACTCTGTTGCAAGAACTTATTGATCCGGAAGGGAACGATGTTGCAGTCGCAGATTGTAAAGGCAGCTGCAATCGTTTACCAAGGGGTCATGCATGACAGGAGAATCGTAATCTGTTCCTTCGCATTGGTTACGAAATATAACATGGAAGGACCCGTGCAGTAATTGTGAAATATCATAAGTGTTTGTTTGTCTTGTCTATAATTGTTACTTGTGTTTTAATAGACGGCTAACACATTCCAGAACTGTCGCTAAGGGCCAGCATAAAACCCGGAACAGCACTACACTGTTGTCACACATTAAACTGTATCACCCACCACGAGCACTACAGCAGGCACCCAGGACTGGTGACCATGTTTGTATATTGTGGGAGAGATAACTGTGTTTATTGTTTGGGACTGCAACCCGTTGTTGTTAACCCTATGCATTACACATTGCTGTGTATTGCCGGGGATTATTGTTTTGGTCACCAGACCTGGATTATAAAAAAATAAAGATACCCTATTCCACACCGGATTACAATATCTGTCTGTTTTATTCCTGCACTGAATCACCTCTGCACCTGTACACAATCAATCACTTTGCCACACCCATGTACTGTTCAGTACACTGATTTATGTTGAGAGTTAGCCTAACTATTTATGACAAATGAGTTAGGCGTCGAGTTATATGGGCCCGTGGTGCCTGTGCTCCACTAATATTTAGGAACGTGGGCTCGGCTCCACCAATGTTTCATCTTATAATTGGCATATCTTTGTTAAAAACACAATGGTAGCCTACGTGGGGAAATCATAACAATGTAATATTTTTTCTCAATTTAATTTAAAAATTAAAGCCACAATATATATATATATATATATATATATATATATATATATATATATATATATATATATATATATATATATATATATAAAGAATTTTCTCTCATAAAGTATGGACAACCCTGTTAACATAGAGTACCTAACATGCGATGCTGAACCCTGTAGACAATTTGTATCTCATATATATATATATATATTTATCTATATATATATATATATATATATATATATATATATATATATATTAATTATATATTTACGACGCTTGGGGACTGTAGTCATAGAGTATCTCATGGGATGTCCGCTGACTGTATTTGAAATATATATATATATATATATATTATATATATATATATATTATATATATATATATAGTTATTGTTATTGTTTAACACTTCAGACTAGATCATTGTCTAATCTTTAAAGATATATTATTGCAAATATAATGTGTACAAAAGTCTCAAATAAATGATATTCAGGCAGGGGCTGCTTTTGACTTCCTTTTTTTATTGTTTTCCCTTTGCCGCCATTGTTAAGCACATTCCCAGCTGTTCCTCATCTTCCACACTTTTCCATTCCGTGGTTTGATTACCCATCCATTGTTAATTTTAATTCCCCTAAAAAAAGCGGTAAGTATTTATTGTAAATTACAAAAAGAAAAAGAAACAGAAAAGGCCAATTCAAATCAAAGTCAAACTTCCACACCTGCCTTGCAAACAGCAGAAAGACAACAAGAGAAATGCCCCATGCAGCAGCAGGATACGAGAAGGAAGTTATTATGTTGAAATTATTCTACACAATTCCAGCAACAACACACACTGGTGAGCGATCATTCAGTTGCCTACAGAGGTGTGACAGAGATCGAATGATGCTTGGTATTATAACTCCCTCCCAACCTGAGAGAGCTCTAGGTAAAGGGAACAGAGTACCCTGGACTAAAAGGCATGATACTTTATTCCCGTGGGTAGGTGGAAGTTGGCCGGCTAGAAAAGGAGCTGAGCAATGGTATCTGAACTCAATGACCCGGACGGGCAACGGCGTAGCATCTGTGCCTTTTCTAGTCAGCCGACTTCTACTTGCCACAATGGGTCAAGAAAGACTCAACCACTTGGCAGTTCTACATATTCAAAAGACACTTACTGCTGAACTAGACATTGCTAGACTCCTGGACAATTTCATTTCAAGAACTGAACATGCCGGAAAGTGTTTACTGTCTCCTAAGTGGTAAGTGCTCATTTTTATTATTTTTACAAATATAAATGCTTTATTAGTGCTGATCTTCATTTTTGTTTATATATATTATTTTTTGTTTTTTTGGTTTGGTGTACATATCATATGTACCACGGCTGTCTTGTGGTGTATACAAAGGTTGCGTTTATACAATCTTAAAATATCCTTTATACACAGTATTATTTAATTCTACATATTTTTTTATTTATTGCCTGATTGTTACATTTTATTAATTAAATGACATTATAATCATATTGCAAGTAAAGTGTGCGGAAACTCTGACCTCTGCTGCACCAAAAATTGCTCAAAGCCGATACTTGCCAGCACTTTTGTTTTTTATCATGGGAGTCCTACTCTAGTTGAAAAGGCCTGACAGAGATTTATAATATTGCACCCTGGAAGGGATTGTAATTTTAACGAGGAGTACCCACAGGAAGCTGGACAGTCAGAAGGTACCTGCTGTGGTCTCCATACACCTCTGCTGACTATATTTACAAATCAAGAAAATCAAGCAAAAAATCTACCTCTGGTACCAAATCACATTTTTTATGAAATGCTGCTGGATAAAAGGATGATTATCCTTTGTATCTTAAAGTTGACACCCATGCTAACCAATTATGTTTATGGTTGTGTATGCAGATCACTAATATTAAAGGTTACCTGCTGCAGGAATTGTGACTTACAAGTAACAGAGTGGAACTCAAATGTAGCACCCTTCTAATTTTAATTAGTTAAACTAAAGTGCTCCTGATATATACAGTTCAAAAATTCACAAATTAGATATAATCCTGGTTGGCCCATTTTATCAGGAAAATTCATAGTCAACAGGACTGGAACACTGACATAAGAACATAAGAAAGTATACAAATCTTGCTCATTTGGTTGTTAGTAGCTTATTGATCCCAGAATCTCATCAAGCAGCTTCTTGAAGGATCCCAGTGTGTCAGCTTCAACAACATTACTGGGGAGTTGATTCCAGACCCTCACGATTCTCTGTGTAAAAAAGTGCCTCCTATTTTCTGTTCTAAATGCCCCTTTGTCTAATCACCATTTGTGACTCCTGGTCCTTGTTTCTTTTTTCAGTTCGAAAAAGTCCCTTGGGCCTATATTGTCAAGACCTTTTAGAATTTTGAATGCTTGAATTAGGTTGCCGCGTAGTTTTCTTTGTTCAAGACTGAATAGATTCAATTCTTTTAGCCTGTCTGCATATGACCTGCCTTTTAAACCGGGATAATTCTGGTCGCTCTTCTTTGCACTCTTTCTAGAGCAGCAATATCCTTTTTGTAGAGAGGTGACCAGAACTGAACACAACGTTCAAGATGAGGTCTTACTAATGCATTGTACAGTTTTAACATTACTTTCCTTGATTTAAATTCAACACTTTTCACAGTGTATCCGAGCATCTTGTTGGCCTTTTTTATAGCTTCCCCACACTGTCTAGATGAAGACATTTCTGAGTCAACAAAAACTCCTAGGTCTTTTTCATAGATTCCTTCTTTAATTTCAATATCTCCCATATGATATTTACAATGCACATTTGTATTTCCTGCGTGCAATATCTTACACTTTTCTCTATTAGATGTCATTTGTCATGTGTCTGCCCAGTTCTGAATCTTGTCTAGATAATTTTGATGGCCTTTGCTGCTGCAACAGTGTTTGCCACTCCTCCTATTTTTGTGCCATCTGTAACTAGTTTGCTTACTATACTAGAATCTAAATCATTAATGTAGATTAGGAAGAAAAGAGGACCTAATACTGATCCCTGTGGTACTCCACTGGTTACCTCACTCCATCCTGAGGTTTCTCCTCTAATCAGTACTTTCTGTTTTCTACATGTTAACCACTCCCTAATCCATGTACATGTGTTTCCTTGAATCCCTACTGTGTTCAGTTTTAGAATTAATCTTTTATGCAGGACTTTGTCAGAAGCTTTCTGGAAATCTAAATAAACCATGTCATATGCTTTGCAATTATCCATTATCGATGTTGCATCCTCAAAAAAATCAAACAGGTTAGTTAGACACAATCTCCCTTTCCTAAAATTATGTTGACTGCCTCCCAGGATACTGTTACCATATAGGTAATTTTCCATTTTGGATCATATTATAGTTTCCATAATACATGTTTATTAGAAGTTGTATAACATCTTCATATAACCTCCAACAGGCCTCCTGAACCGGATGGCAGACTCATTTGATTAAGAATGACACACATTATAAATAAATAAAAACAATCAAGCTTGTGTTTCCATGAAAGCTATCTATTGGAAAAAATGTAAAATGATTGCAGAACAAATTAATGGATTATTAATCTGGTTTACAGAAACAGAACAACCATTTATGTTGAATTAAAAACAGATAGCTAAATAAATGGTGGCATAAAATAAAGCATTGTCTCAGTTTTTTAGAATAAGGGACATAAATACGATGTAAACTGTGTGCCATACTGTTTATATTATACTCCACTCAGTCTAGAGGTGTATAATTTGCATACAATTGATTGTCTTGGACAAGATGGTATACAGATCTATAATTTTATTCAGTCTCTCAAAACTGCATGTCTCTGAATACATGTTCCTGCTCCTGCGTCTAGTTCTAAGCAGTCTAAATCTGACCTTTAAAGTGTCAACCTGTTTCCTATGTCTTCCTAAGTTTATGCCCATGACAGGTGCTTTTCCAGTCTCAGTATTAAACCCTGACTAATCTTATCTCTTCACCTTTGGCTCCAGCCCTAAGGACGACTGACAACAGTCCAGACATCCTTCCTGTAGGACATACCATTCACTCATAGCTATAAAAGCATGTATTGCTCCCCCATTAAACACTATGAAAGAGACTGCTGTAAAGTACCAGCTACAGCCTTATCCATCTATGACAGACGCATGTTATTAAGTATTGGGATGGGATGTTAGGTTATGAGACCAAAGCTACACAGTGATGGCAATGGTTTGACAATCCCTGAGTCGTCCTGCAAAGGGTCATGACCTGTGACGTGCAGCCAGCACAAGATGGCGTAGAGTTTGTTCTGATTAGAACTATTCTGGCTTGTACAGTAAAAGATATTGTGGAATGGAATCACAACTCTCTGTGTAGGTTTTCTTGTAGGTTATCACACATATAAAACATTTCTCCATCTAGGGGCCACCCATTATTTCTTAGTAGACTCTGGACCCCTACATATAGTACATATATATATATATATATATATATATATATATATATATATATATATATATATATATATATATATATATATATACATGTGTGTGTGTGGGTGTTTTTATAATATATATAACATATATATAATATTATATATATATATATCTATATTATATATATATAATATATATATATATATAAATCCTGTTATGGTCTTTCTGTAAAGCTACCTAGTGCTGAAAAAGTTAATTTGTCATACTTGTCATACGCGAAACCAATTAATGTACAGTGTTTCTGTGAAAAACGAAAGTGCTGTCTTGTTTAAAACCTGCATTCACTGATAAACTCCAGATTGTATCCTACTGTGACAGTTGGATGGCTGCATACAGTATGCATAAAATGATAAGGTTGAGAAGCCTGATTTAGAAGATAATGAGAATAAAATAATTTCAGATAAATATTTAAATTACATTTTAATCCCATGATGAACAATTAACTGTAGACTATTATTACACAGGTCACTGGCTACTCAGATTAGAGTTAGAAATAATGAGGAAGGATTCATCCAATCTACTGTGTAAAAAGCCTTCACCGGACCAACCAATATACAAATAAAAGGTTGAGCATCATTCTTTGAATTTTTCCAATATATTTGAAAACTGGGCAATTGGCCATGATATTTCCAACAGTTTCTTTGTGAATTGGCACAATTTATTTTGTGAACTGATGTAAAAGATGTTTTTAAAACATATAATATCCATGCTCTAATCAGCAGTTAGCAGTTTAGTAGTACATGGTTTGTGAATTTTGAAATTATATTTTTCTTAATTTGTGGTAGTTGTATCAGCTACGAAATATTTTCAGACTGTTTTGTCAGTATTTTGTTGGTTTTACTCGAATACACATTTACTTCAACTCCCACAACATGGAAAGGGCTTTGCAACAGGAATACTGTCACTGGCTTTTCAGGTGCATGTGTATGTTTGTAGGAGAGATACAGACATGTGACATATGCTACCAGCTGTGTTTTGTTTACAGGGAATCCCAGCTGAGGATTGGACGATGGTGGAGCGTCTTACAGTACTAACACACCCCTCTACTGTAAGCCAACTTGTGATGGTCTTAAAGAACAAAGGAAAACGGAAGAACAAAGGTAAAAGAAATAAACCATTGACCACTGCGTGGAATCGGAGTCCTGCTTTAATAAAGAATAGCATTCAGTTTTTAATCCCACCTAAGTATCTGAGAGTGTGTTAGGTTAGGTTCCTGGAGCGGGATCTCCCTTTTTAGCGAGAACGGCGCTTGGCCACCTGTAGGCAACTTAATTTTATTAGTTGTGTTATCCACTATGTTTTATTAAGCATTGTTGTCTTTCTTTAGTTTACACTCCACTTTGTGTATACACACCTGTGAGCTGTACCTTCACTGGTATGGTCACCATTGCTGGTAGCTTAGCCATGGTATCTTGTAATTACATCAAGGAATAATTGTAAATATTTTAAATTCATCTTGGGCACTTGTGTGGCGTTGCAAAGGCAGTCCCTGTGTCTCTCCCATTCTGTTAGTGGATACCCACAACCCCCCTTTCATAGCCTTCATAAAGGTCCCTGGATGATGATTATGGTGATTAAAGATTTAATAACAAACTAACTAATGTAATAATGCTTACAATAAACAAACAACTCCTGACTATTTAAATTTTAATGTGGAATTACCAATGTATAAAAGTTAATGCCAAGGTCATTAGCAGCCAAGTTCAAGGGGATGGGTAAATCATGTACTGCTGCCAACAATGTTATTAACATGGAAGAGAAGCAAAGGCTTTGCACAATGCAATCTCTTTGGCATGGAAGGTACTTATACATGTATTCAGTATTTTAACAAGGCTACAGTGGTATAGGCAGCTTGTTTTCGAGAACGACCTGTATACAGTACTTTAACAGGGTTATGATAGGGTTACAATTTAAAGTTATAGAAAAGTTAGAAATAGCAGTACATGAAATATCGACATTTAAAAAGTTACAATATGTGTATGTTTCAAAATATAGCCAGAATATTTTAGGTGATCCAAAATATGTACAAATTTTCACAAAATATAAATTATTTGCTGAATAATTATAGATGAATGCAACTGTGTACAAACAAACTTATATACTTGTAACTATGCCATTATTCAAATACTTACACTTATAAACAGTATTACAGAATTGATGTTAGAGAGCATTACATCTTGACCATACAGTTTTATTTGAATAACAAAAAGGTTTTGTGTCCTACCACTGACTCTGCTATATTTAATCAGTGTCAAACTACAACAGTGCTGGATAATGTAAACATTTTGTTGCGCTTTATTTTGGTATGAATGTATTTCTTACATTAAATAAATATGAAGATAAAGCTTTTTCTAACCAATCAATAACTTATGCTCACGCTCTTTTGGCAGAATGTTTTATCACAATTGTTTGAGCCTTTCTCAAGATATAACTAAAAATGTAAGAGTGATATAGGTATCTACAGGTTGTATCCACTATGTCCATATTACTGGAGATAATATGCCCTGTGGGGGATAATCAGTGTGGTTAAAGTAACACTTCTAGATGAGATTTTCTCAGTCAAGAGTACCACCAAGAGAAGAACATTTGTGTAAAGTTAGTATAGGAACTAATTTGAGTAAATGCCAAAAGTGCATCAAGTTTAATTACAAAATAAAGGACCACACTGTTGACCAAGTGCAAGTTTTATGTTTAATTAACATTGGGTCAGTGGTTTTGTTTATATGGGAGCTGTGAACTATGGTAAAGCATTACAGTGCCATTGTGTATGCGCTCAAGGATATAAAATATAATGCTATAATGATAGCAAATAACATACACATAACATTGAAGATTAATGACAGGTTCACAGTTAGATGATCACAGATTCTTTGTGAAGTGATGAGACACAACAGAAGCAATAAAACTTTGTTAAAGGACATCCTATAACAGTTTTTTTTAACCTCCCTTTAAGGTAATCTGGCATGTGTAGCTGTCCTTTCTCACCTCACTCAATAAGCTGCACAGGGAAAATGTGAATACATCAAATAAAACAAGAAAAACAGCAATACTAGCCAAGAAAAGACAAAACAAACATATATAGCGTCATTCATGGCTATCTCAAGACACTTTACAGCATAAAAGAACTACCCCATGGGCAAGTATCAAACAACATGCTCTATAAATGGCTATGAAATTTTCAGGCTAAACAGATAAGTGTTTAGTATTGATTTGAAAGCGTTGAGTCTCTGCTAGACTTAGGAAGCGATTTCCACAGCCTAAGGGCATGATACCAGAAAGCTTTGGGAGCTGCAGTTTTGTAAAAACGTTTTACACAAGTTGTTGGTCTCAATTTTACATTCATATCAGCCATCTGCAGAAAACTCCTATCAGAAAAGCATCTAGTGTAGATTTCAGTTGTTTTTCCAGCTTCCTGTGAGCACTCATTTATTAAATCCTGATCAATGGTAGGCTGAAACTAGCTTGAACATGATCAAATTACTAATACTGTGAGGGAGAGTATTATTAGTTTACTTCTTTCTAAAAGCCATCTGTTGCCAATAAGTATATAAACAAATACAAACATGAACCATACAGGGATATAAAACACAGCAATATTTTTTATTCCTCCCTATTCCACTGGGTGGTTGAGTTAAAAATATTCTTCAGAGGAACAGCTTCTCTAAACATTTCCTAATGAACACAATCCACCATAGCTGGGCGGTTGGCTGCTCTCTGGAGGATAGTTACAGTGTACTGCCTGCCTTCTCTGTTCCAGCAGCTGCTGTTTGATGTGGATCTCTGAGGGTAGAGCCATGCAAATCCTTCCAAATCCAGAAGTCGAGATGAAGGAAGGATTTTCAACACAAACCTCTCCAGGCTAAATTGTTTCTTTGAGCGGTTTGAGGGGATGAAATACCAGGGGAGTGAAACAACTTTCTATCTACTGGCACTTTCCCTGGTGTAACAGAAGGTGCTCATACCCCCTGTTGAGAAATCTGAGGATCATTATGCCTGGTCCTAAAGAAAAAAAATGGAAGTGGTTTATAGTACACCTTTCTGACAAACATATGCCTGCTGTGTGCCCTTGCAAAAGGAAATTATCTGACCGGTCCCTCTCATGCAGTAGAACTGTATTGCTTTTGCTAGGTTCTTGAGAAACAACAGGCCTACACATGTTCAGCATGTCTGTATGTTAAGGGATTAAGGGACATATACACAGTCACATGTAAACTCTAATTACTACAAACAACAAGAACAGTTAAGCACATAGGAGTTTATTTCCATATGGGGAATTAGTAAGGAATAGTATTTCATATTTAAATAATCCCTTTGTGCCTTGATGTTCAGATTATATACAGTAAAAAGTCTAAATGTTCACCTTTTGTTGCCTTATAGCCTGGAATTAAAATGCATTAAAATAGTTTTCTTTTTTTATTTATCTACACATCCTACCCCTCAACTTCCAAGTTTGTAGAAAATTAATAAAAAATAAAAACTGAAATAGCTTGGTTGGATAAGTGTCCACCCCCTTGGCAATCCTAAATTAGCTCAGGTATAACCAATTGCCTTCAAAATCACACATCAAGTTAGGTGGTCCCCACCTTGTGTTAAATTGCAGCGATTCACATGATTTCAGGATAAATTAAGCAGTTCCTGTAGGTTCCCTCTGCTGTCTAATGCATTTCAAAGCAAAGACTCAGCTATGAGCTCCAAGGAGCTTTCAAAAGAACTGTGGGACAAAGTTGTTGAAAGGTACAGATCAGGGGATGGGTATAAAAAATATCGAAGGCCTTGAATATCCCTTGGCGCACGGTCAAGACAATTATTAAGAAGTGGAAGATGTATGGCAGCACCAAGATCCTGCCTAGATCAGACTGTCCCTCCAAACTGAATGACCGAGAAAGAAGGAGACTGATCAGAGAGGCTACCAAGAGGACAATGGCAACTTTGCAAGAGCTACAGACTTGGCCAAGACTGGTCAAAGTGTGCATGTGACAACAATATCTCAAGCACTCCACAAATCTGGCCTGTATGGCAGGGTTACAAGAAGGAAGCCATTACTCAAGAAAGCCCATCTTGACTTACATTTGAAGTATGGAAAAAAAAACACTCAGGAGATTCTGTAGCCATGTGGCAAAAAGTTTTGTGGTCTGACGAAACTAAAATTGAACTTTTTGGGCTAAATGCAAAGCATTCTGTTTGGCGCAAACCCAACATAGCGCATCACCCAAAGAACACCATCCCTACTGTGAAGCATGGTGGTGGCAGCATCATGTTATGGGGATGTTTCTCAGAGGCAGGGACTTGGGCACTTGTCAGGATAGAAGGGAAAATGAATGGAGCAAAGTACAGAGAAGTTCTTGAGGAAAACCTGCTGCACTATGCAAGAAAGCTGAAACTGGGACAAAAGTTCACCTTTTAGCATGACAACGACCCAAAGCACAGAGCCAAAGCTACACTAGAGTGGATAAGGAGCAAAAAGGTAAATGTTTTTGAGTGGCCCAGTCAGAGCCCAGACCTAAATCCAATCGAAAATTTGTGGCATGAATTTAAGATTGCTGTCCATCAACGCTCCCCAAGGAACTTGACAGAGCTTGAACAGTTTCGTAAAGAACAATGGTCAAATATTGCCAAATCTAAGTGCAAAGTTGGTAGATCCCAACAGACTCACAGCTGTAATTGCTGCTAGAGGTGCACCAAGTATTAACTCAGGTGGGGTGGAGACTTAATGAATTATGATCTTTCAGTTTTGTATTTTTAATATATATATTTTTTTCCCAATAAAAACTTTTTTTCCCCTTAACAGTGTGGAGTATGGTGTTTAGATAAGTGGAAAAAAAATTCTCATTTAAATGCATGAAACTCTGAGGCACTGACACAACAAAATGTGAAAAAAGTTCAAGGTGGTGTAGACTTTCTATAGGCATGTGTGTGTGTGTGTATATATATATATATATATATATATATATATATATATATATATATATATATAGATAGATAGATAGATAGATATAGTATATATCACAAGATCCAGAAGGTCTAATCTAAGTTGCCCTGTTGATTGTGTAATAATAGACGTCAAGTACACGGGGGCTTCAGGGCCTGGGACCCCACCGGAAAAAGGGCTTCGGGTCCCGGCCCGCAGGGAAAAGTTCAGTAACATGTATATTATTTTTGTTGTCAGATGTATTCAGTAATGTCGAGCTGGCAGAGCGCTCCGGCACTTTAAGTTGGATGTATTTGTTTATTCATGTCAACACTATATGTATGGTATACCCTGAAGGCCCCGTAGTAAGCTGAAGTTGACAGCCGGAAATGTCTGACGCAGGTCACCGCCGAAAATTTAAATAGCCGCCAGCCACAGTCGTAGTTGGAATTTTTGTGACTAACAATTGAAGAAACCAATAGCGGCGGCTGCAGGACCAATTCTGAGTCTGTACTGGCAGGCAAGAACTGTGGCCCGCTTCTCAGAGTGTCGTTTCATCCGAGTCATGCGCTGGAAATCATAGGAGCCGTAGTTATTTTACAGCATGGTGAAATGATGTGTGGCGCGCAAAATCAGAGTAGGTACTGTCATACAAACTGTACTTCTAAATGTTATTGTTTCTGTAGTTTTAATAATGTGTTTTATGAGACAACTATAGCTGTCTTCAATTTTCTAGCCGCTTTGGACATTGGACATGTTTCTTGTCCAATAAAATCATAAAAATATATATATTTTTTTAGTTCATTATTTTTATTGTGAAGTTGAAAACAAAATGTCAAATTTTGTCCTGTCATTGACATTGTAATGATTCCACTAAGATGAAAGTCAGTCATATTACTTTACATATTCATATCTGGTAATATATCTTCTTTTTAATTTTAGTCAATGTATGTCTAGTGGGTTTTGGCTTTCTTGACACTCAAATTAACTCTGCATCTTGCAATAATTAAAAACTCTTAACCAGTAGCTCTTATAAGAGGATGTATTTTCTTAGACCAGCTAATCTTTGAAAGTGCACTGTGCATTATAGATTATTTACCGTAACAAAATATTTATGTGTTTTACGCTGGTGAACAAATCCTTACCTGGTTAACTTAAACCCCTAGTTTCGATAAACAATTAAAATGTGTTTAATGACTTTACTCAGACAAGATACTTTTGGGAAAAGGGAAAGTCGGAGTCTATGGCTGGTTGAATGAGCTGCCACTGATGTGTTGTATAATTTACTCCCTATGAATAGGGGCTTTGCACAAAAAAAAAGAAACATGCAGTGACATTGTCAATAAAGTAAGGTCACCACTGTCAGCAAGGTATTTTTATTGTTCCGCAGGGATACATCACCATTCCTCTGTGATTGCTGCCTCCACAGTACTTCCTTCAGGGAACTTGGAGGTGAGAGCTACTGTATAGCAAGGTCTGTTCTCAAAACATATGGTGCAATGTTGCGTCATCATTGTATCATCTAAGAATTTTGAAGGCTCTTGAAACAAACTGTGTTGACTTAATGGAGATTTCAATTCACCTGCAAATATAATACACTTTATATTTTAGCAGACATACATACAGTAATGGCAGTTGTCTTTTCAACATGAAAATACACTTAAAGTAATTGTTAACTAAATAATTTCATAAGTGCTTATGTGTCCTTTTTATATAGTGTAGGTCTGAAATGACCTAACCCATGCTTTCAGGTAGTTTTGCATTTCCCTAGTCATTTCACCTTAAGGATGAAATTGTCCCCACCCCTTCAACAATTTCTGTGCTGTCTTTAACCAACCAGCTGCTTCCCCTGTTGACTGACATGAACCACAAGACAAAGGTGAAATTAACTAAAAAGTGCAAGTCTAACATATTTCTTGAAAGAAAGGCATGCCAACTAAGAACTTTATTTAACTTTGTGTATTACCAGATCTTTTTAAATGAGAATATTTGTTTGAAAAAACATGTGTTTCTTTCAAAACCACACTTTTTGCCACCTATGTCTAATGGACGTATGTAATTGTTAATATTTTTTTTTGTTAGCTACAATCACTTGTAAGAAAGATGTTAAAACTTGTGTCTACTATAATCTATAAGTGGTGCAGCCCGTGTTTTTAAAGGGTATAAAAAAGAGAAGTTGATAGTTTGTTTTAGTTCTACACAATGAATCAAAAGAGAGGATGTCATTACTTGTATGGTTAATGCTAAATATGTGTTAATTGGTCAATTAAACTACTATCCTTAGTGGTAATTAGCTAATTGGAATTTGTGTCTGGGGTGGGGCAGTGGAACAAAGGATAAATACATAGAAATGTGTTTGTAAAGGGGATGAACTGGTGAGAGACAGAGAGATCTTTTTGACTTGAGAATTTTAATGAGAAGCAATACATTTTCTATGTGTCTGCAGGGCGGAATAATTGACTGACTTTCTGAATGTGTGGCTAAAGAAACTGCTAAAACGGTCTGGAACTTTGTAAGCAATACTATTCAAAGATGATAGAAAACTTGGAATACTTTCAGACTTTTAAGTTTGTGTGAGTTTGTTCAAGAAAAGGCCAGTGGTTCAACAGTCCTATTGTGACATTTATGGAACTTTGCCATTCCCCTTTGAATTTGCTGCATGATTGTTGCCATTACACTATATATATATATATAGTATATATATATATATATATATATATATATATATATATATACTTACATTATATTAGTTTATTGAATATTTCACACTCCTCTGCTATACTGATAGTGTTTTTCAATTAATTTGTCAAGATTTATTTAAGCCTCACACTGGTGGGTCTTTTCAGCAAGTAGGTCACGTTGCAAATTTTTCAGCTAATGGCCTGTAAACCATGATCTGACTCAGCCTCCCTCACCTCCTCCCGACAACACATGAAGATACATTTTGGAGCTCTTGGTTCAAAGGATAGCCAGATCAGAGATGTCTGTATGTAATAAATTTATAGTGTAAATCAAAATCAAAAGGTTTTCCTAAGCTGCTAAATTCCAGATGTAATATTGTGTGCTCTATTAAATCAAAGCAATGCCAGTGCAAGTCTAATTGAGCCAATGACATTTTTAAATTAAAACAGAACCCCGTGAGTCACTGGAAATGAAAGGGATATAAAAAGACCACTGAGAGAATGTGGTGTCTTTCATCGATAGCTGCTGTTATTTATTTAAAAAATATATATGATTGAGTGTTTAAAGAGTAGCAGGGTTCCTAAAAATGGAGCATTATATATCGCCACGTGTTGCCACAACTATTTCAATAACATTCCTGTAATTGTTCTTATTGTTGTTAACATTCTGGCAAGTTTTTACATTTCTAAATGTAAACTCTCTCTCAAATGTCTTTTCAAGATGTCTGCTTAGTGGACTGGGTTTGAGATCAGAGGTGTGTCATCTCTCTGACCACTGAAGGGAAGTACATTTTTTACATTCCTGAAGAGACACGCCCCAATGAAGCTTGGGCAGTGACAACAGTGTGGTTTCAATCTCTCAATCTCTCTTTCTTTTTTTTCAAATAGTTTCACACAATTGGGACTACCCTGGAGGATAATTCCATCTGGTCTACATTAATGGATGTAAACTAAACAAACATGGTCTATATGGGTTTTATAATTTTACCTAAGATTTATAATTATGTGTTTAAAGTTGTGGATTAACATATGAAATACAATACATTATGTCCCCCAGTAAGAGAGCTTTCATGTCTCTTAATACAGGATAGTTTGGAAACTATGTTGTGTTACTGAAAGGAGGATCCTTCCTCTAATCACATACATAATCAAACTGTTTGTATAAATAGTCCTCTCTCCTACGCCTCCTTGTCGCTTCTTTGTTTGGTCCTCCTCCTCCCCTGCCTCCACCTTGCAGCGTGCCTTGTCCAGGGAGCCACTTGTCCTGCTCGCTGGCTACAGCTGTTATCAATCAATAATCATTACATCACAGTTCAGCCAGCACATGGGGCGGCTATAGTGCTCCAATGGACAAGGCCATGGGCCAAAATATATTATATTCCTCATGGGCATGGTCACCTGTCAAATGCAATAAAGAACAGTTAAATTCAAATCTTTTGTGTTTATCTCTTTCTATGAACTTCAGTTTCATACAATATTAATACGTAAATGTATAATTCAGATGGTTTGATAATTGTATTTAAAACCTATTTATTACCACATTCACTTTTTTTTTTTTCAAAGTAGCCTAGCACATTTGGGGCTACCCCGAGAATAATTCAAACTCAGATTGGTAATTCAAAGTAGTTTTACTTGAAGGAATTTATTTATTTATGTATTAAAATTGTATAAAACTGAAGATGATCCTGTATGAAGAGAAACAAGCTAACTTACTTTGAGAAAGGGACGTACTGCACTGTATTTTTAGCTTTCCGCATTTTTGGTTTTTATCTTTAAAAAAAATTCCAGAGTTTATTTTACATATATTAAAATGGGGATAAAAAGCGGTAAAAAAATAAATAAATAAATAATTGAAACATCTGTAAAAATTAGAGGAAAAAATCTCAGTATACACACTTAACATACGGAATATGATGCATAGCAGTTCTGTTTTCTCATTAAGTTTGATGTCCCTGGCATGTATGATGAAACAGAATATGTACGAGTTGAAGCCACATTTTCCCAAGTTAGCTGGTATTTTGCGAATGTTTGGGCAATCACTATGCTGATGGAAATACTATCTACAGAAGGTATGAACATGACATCAGCACAAAACAAGCTAGGTTTATTCGCCTTGAAATCATAAAAAGATATTGCAAACCATTGGGAGACGTGTCAAAAATCACACTGGACGGCCTGCGACACAAGTGAAGCAGACCATAAGAAGGAGGAAAACGACACTCAAAATGGAGCCTCTGATTCCATGAGAGCGGCAAGCCTGCTCTCAGCATGAATGCAAGGGAATTACAGTCAACTCAGAAAAGCTCTTTTCAAAAAACACACTGGTTAGTGACACAGAAGTGTAGCTTACCATATGTGAAAGGTAAAAGAGCAAGTGAGCTCCGCGGAGCGACTACTTATTCCTTCAGCAGACGGGCTTAACGGCAGCTCTGATGTAAAATGGTCAAATGTATTGATTGGTGGTCACCTTCGAATTGAAAGGGAACTAAATACACTTCTTATCTTATCAACAATTGCCTTTCCAACATGAAAAAAACACTCAAAGAATGATGTTGAAACATTTGAATACTATAAATTCAATGATATACAGATTTTGTATGCAGAATAATCCAGAATCCTCAATATCTCATTACTCTACTAGAGCATTGTATTTTTCTTACATTTAACGACTGCCAATGAGTTCACTATACTATCTTTAATCTTTAATCCATAAGTTATCTCCCTATTTGGCAGCTGTCTGTAAGGTTCGGTGTGGAAGAAAATATTCAGACATTGCGTGGAAATTACTGTACCATCTGAAAAAAGGGTCCGCATAGTGGATCCAGGTGGAATAATTACTGTAGGCTATGCCAAGACAGTAAAAAGAAGCATCATTTTTCCCCCAAATAGTCAAAACATCTTTAGAAGATAATAGATAAAAGTGTACGATTATTAATGCATGCCTTTTTAGAACATTTTTTTCTCAGCTTGAGTCAATACTCTTTTATAAAGTTTCTCATTTTTTTGCGCATTTTGCTTCCAGTTACTGTATCTGAAGTTGCTTAATCAGTATGCGGTTCTAAATGTCATACCTGCTTGCTGCTTTGCACAGCCACCTTCCATTTCATTGCTCTTAATTCACAAAGATGAATTTAAATAAAGCACTATTTACAAAAAAAAGTGCAGATATATGATGGCAAGAGAAAAAAGATTTCAATTTAAGAGAACCGTATTTTTCTGCATTCTTCATTATTATTGTACCAAAAGGACCAAATTAATAATGTTTGACCTTTCTGGGGTTAGATGCAATTATTGTACTACTGGTACTGTGATTTTATCATTTTTATCACTAGAGAGATATTTTCTTCATGAGTGCTCTGAAAAGGGAGCTTGATTTATTATAGTTATAGTTTCACATTACTAGGTATTAAAATCTGATTCCCTTCGTTATTAACAATCATACAATTAGGTGCAGTTTACAGAATAAATAGCAACTAAAAAAATTAAGATGTGTAGAATAGAGTAAAAACATTAATTCTATAAGAATGATAATGATTCAGTGAAAACTTAATCTCAGAAAATGTATTGCAAAGGGATCTAAAACTCAGTGCTAGGTAAATTATTGCTTTTATATTACCCAAACAGAATTCCTTCTTCATCCAAAAAAGTTGTTGTCAGTTTCCTTTTCCTAATAATATTAGTCACATTTCCTCCATGAGCTTTGACCCCTTTTTAAGGTCATATGCAATGTATAAACAACCAAGGTGACTGTGTTTCTGAACCTGTCTTATCAGACTATAAGACATGTGACTGGGCAGTTGAAATGTCCTTGCCTGGTTCAAGGACTGAAAGTGTCTTGAAAACTGCACAAATTGTACAGTATGTGTTTTTTTGTTTTGTTTTTTGTGTAGACTAGTGTCAGAGTTTAAGTTTTTTTTACTTTACAAGTATATATTTTTTGTAATAACCTTATCTTCTATACCCCACAGGTTGTTTGAATCTCAGACTGACCACCGGACTGCCCCAGGAGTGCACAGGAACCACACAGACAGGTAAATAAAATTCTTTATTATGTCAAACAACAAACAATCAACAGAACACAGCTTTTACACAAAGAAATGTCAACATCAAAAACATTTATACCCCCTAAAATAACAATAGTTTTCCCAGGAACACTAATTTAATATCCACACAGTAAATATTCTTGTAATTAAATAGTACAGTTCAATCCAACCAGAGGATTTAAAAATGTCACACACTGTTTAGGAGGCAGATTAATTGTCCACAATATCATTATAGTGTCACCTGATCTTCAGTGGCAGCAAAGTGTCTCGTTCCTCAAAGGACAAAAGGCAATCTTCTCCAAAGTGGTCTTCACCATAATACTTTAATTTGTCCACAAATGTCCAACTGGCTCCTTGCCAATACTTTCCATCCAGATACCACGCCCGCCTCCAAGGGGGAAGGGGGAGGGGGCTTCCTCCCTCCCTCCCTCTGTGACGTCGATCCTGGAAAAAGTGAAAACAATCCATCCTTAATACTCACTCTCTCCTCCCCATCTCACTCTCTGAGCAGGGCTAATTCATACAACCCGCATTTGGCCCCTCCCTACAAGAGCATTAGTCCTCCGACCTGGCCACTGATACTTCACTCTAGTAGTTGAGACCCTTGCTTATTGGGGTGTCTGCAGATAATACAGCAGTCAGTTTTTCTGGAATGGAGGGAAAGAGAAGGCAAGCCCTGGAGACAGACAATTCTACAATGCGTCAGCACTAGTAATACAATACAGATATCTTCCAGTCCGACAGTATACCTGTTCCATTCACAGTCCCTATGTACTGGAGTTGTGTAACAATTAATAACTAGAACACTAGCATTCATCAAATGGAACGCTTGCATAAATAGCATTAGTTATACTCACAGTCCGTTGTCCGTTAGTCTCAACAATGCAAAGAGTACTTAGTCTCAATAATGCAAACTTTCTTTACTGTGTAGTCTTCACTACATTGAGTTGTGCCGGTTTATTTCCTTCTGCTTCTCTTCAGTGTATTTGTTGTTTAGGCTCCAGTGCTGCTTCTCTTCCTTCCGTGTCCAAAATGGCCCTGGTCCAGTTCCAGTGTGTTCCTCCTGTGTTCTCTCACTTCCTGTTTTTTTGGTTCCGTTTATATAGGGGAACTAATCAAGTGGTGCTGATGGCTTGCACTTGACTACAATTGAGGTCCCAATCGCTTGTGACCATGATAAAATAATTAAAAGGATAAAAACACAATTTAATTTGGCTTTAAAAGAAGAGACACAACTTCTGTACCTTATCCTGACCCATCAGAAACTGATGAATAGATTTGAATTCATTTGTTGTACCCGCCATTACCATGGAAACAGGTAACAGGATACTAAAAGTAACTAAAAACTGAGCTAAATGATATATTTCCACAAACATATCCACTGAATCAATGGAGTTCATAAAAATGTAGAAATACTAGCAGATGTAATTCTTCCTCAGTGGAAGTGAGCACCAAATTGGAAACTGGGAGAGAAAAGGTCAGGCAGAGAATAATGCATATGTAAGTAAGACAGGAAGCCTATTACATTAGTGTTAACCCAGTCAAGAGAAAACAGATATTTACTTTGTTTTCAAAACAAAGGACAGGCTTATAAGGGAATACTTCAGGAACATGAGAAACATAATGCGTGTACTTACTAAGCCTATTGGCATTATACGTATAAACTAGTGTGTTTCTTTTATCTCTGTTTTTTCTTTTTCTAATAGTAGAACTTGCTGAGTATGGATACAATTCTCAAGAAACAGTACCTATTTTTCTACCCTTGATAATTAAACTTCCTACGCATTTTCTTGTTCTATTTACATCTATGGCCAATTATTTTGC